>NW_006408583.1:8138537-8173259 GCF_000296735.1 Chrysochloris asiatica | reverse complement strand
CTTGAGGACTAAGGTGCGCCTGACCCAAGCCATGGTATTTTCAATAACCTCATATGGATGCGAAAGCTGGACAGTGAATAAGGAAGATCGTAGAAGAAGTTGTGGTGTTGGAGGAGAATACTAAAAGTGCCATGGGCTTCCAAAAGAACCAATAGATCTGTTTTGGAAGAGGTACAGTCAGACAGAGTGCTCCTTGGAGGCCAAGATGGCTAGGCTTTATCTCTCATACTTTGGACATATTGTCAGAAGGGAACAGTCGCTGGAGAAGGATATCATGCTGAGTAAGGTGGAGGGTCAGAGAAAAAGAGGAAGACCCCCAACCAGATGGATCAGCCAGGTGGCATCATTGATGGCGTCAAGTGTGGCAGCGGTAGTGAGGTTGACCCAGGATCTGACATTGTTTGGTTCTGCTGTACATGGGGTCACTATGAGTCGGTTCCAACTCGATGGCACCTGACAACAACAACAATAGGGTTTCCAAGGAGCAGCTGGTGGGTTTGAACAACCCAGCCACCATCCTTGTGGTTCGCATTCCAGTGGTGATCCTATAGTGCCACACCGGGACTCTTAGCACAATCCTTATATCAGAATTTCAGATTGTCACATTTTAAGTTTGACATTTAGAAAAGAGCAAAACTCTGTTATTCAGGTTTTATGTGTTATTATTGAGTGTATTATCAAAAATTGATTTTTTCTCATTTGTTGCTGTTGTTAAGTGCTGTCAAGTTGCTCCCAACTCATATTGACCCTGTATAGGGCCTCCAAGGAGCAACGGGTAAGCTTGTGGTTCAAAATGACCTTGTGGTCCAATCCTTTATCCCATAGCACCGGGCAGTAACTGGAAACTCCCTTATATTGTTGGTGGGAGTATGTAATGTTACAACCTTTATGGAATGCAATTTGGCAGGATTTATCAAAAGTCTGACAAAAATTCATTCCCTGTAGTCTAGTAATCCCCCTTCCAAAAATTTATCTATCCTAAAGTCACCAACAGAATCTTGGACAAAACATGTGCTTAGAGATAGTTTAATCACACTAGCATTTATCAAATCCAAAATTGGAAATTACTTAAATGACAAGTAATAGAGCAGCGATCATACAAATTGTATTATTTGATGGACTATAATGTAGTTCTGAAAATATTATCTTTTAAGTGATTTGATAGTATGAAAAAGTATCTCAAAAAATTGCAAATAGGAAAAAAAAGCAGGTGATAGAATTTTTTAAGTGATATAATTTCTTTCATAAAGAAAGAAAATTAATTTAAAAAATAGTGAATATCTTCAAATGAGACAACAGGGAATTTCTACCCCCCCTTTTTGGTAAACTATCTTTTCCAAAATTTCTATAACATGTATGTATTTTAGAAATAGAAAAAATAATTTAAGAATTATGGTGTTTTGGTTCCAACTCATAGCTAGCCTGTACAGGGTTTCTGAGGAGCAGCAGGTGGGTTTGAAACAACTACCTTGTATTCACAGTCCTGTGCTTATCCACTGCCCCATCAGAAGTCAACATATGATTTTACAAGATTTTATAAATTCATTTTTTATCATATTCAAGCTCTAAAATTTTATGTGAAATACTTCTCGACTTTTATAGCAGGAACATTTTTTAAACAGGATTCATTTGATATCATTTTCCCCAAAAAACTATGCATTAATAGTTGTTTGGTAAAATAAGCACTAACTAAAAATAACTTCTTTTGAAAACTTTGGAAGCAGTATGCATGCTTGGTCTCAACCCTCACATAGAAATCTACTTACATATTGTTGTTGTTGTTGTCAGGTGCCATGGAGTCGGAACCGATTCATAGCGACTCCATGCATAGCAGAACGAAACAATGTCCGATCCTGGGCCAACCTCACTACCGCTGCCACACTTTACTTACATATATGCAACTTGTTTGTTGTTGTTGTTAAGTGCCTGAGAGTCAGTTCTAACTCCTAGAGACCCTGTATAGGGTTTCCAAAGGCTGGCTGTTGGGTTTGAACCACCAACCATGTGTTTAGCCATCCAGTACTGATCCTACAGTACCACACCAGGACTTCTACAACTTGTTAGCTGTTGTTGTTAAGTATCGTCGAGTCGATTCCGACCCATAGCGACCCTGTACAGGGTTTCCGAGGCTATAAATCTTTATGGGAGCAAAAAGCCTCATCTTTCTCCCGCGGAGCGGCTGGTAGTTTCGAACTGCTGACCTTGAGGTTCGCAACCCGATTCGTAACCACTACGCTACCAGATTTAGTATAGGAACTCTTCTAAAGACCTACTCAGAAGAGAAGAGAGGTTCTTACACCAGTGTTAATAGAAAATTGTTTTTGTAATAAAAACATTCAACCATTAAGCCTTTTGTAGATAATAATGAGTTGTGTTTGTTTTCGTTTTTCCTATTGTGATTTAGGAGCTGCGAAGGAAGAAATATCCGATATAGAACATGCAGTAATGTGGTAAGTAGGAGGTCATGTGATTGCACTGATTTTTGATTTTTGATTTTTCAACACTGAGAAGTTCTGTTAATCCTAAACAGGAAATTACCTAGTTGGTGTTTTATTGAGAACTGTTTATCTCACACTGTTCTAATTATAGAGCACTAAAAACTGGCATTTTAAATGTTTCATAATATGCAAATTGAATCATTTGACCATATTGAAACTAACTAGAATGCCTGTTTACATACAAGTCTCATGAGGGAATAAGGGCAATGAGAAAGGGAAACTACTTGGGTTCTCATGAAATAAATATTAGTTAGTCAATCTCATATTTGACAGGTTTATTCATTCATTTAGCAAGTTTTATCCCATATCAGCTATATGTGAGGTACTATAATAAAACAAGAATAAATAACATGTGGTCACTGTCTTAAACCATCTGTAATATCGTACGGGGTGGAGAGAGAGAAGACAGATGTGCACACAACCGCATTCTAGGGCAGAATCTGACAAAGCTATGAGCAAGGTATAAAATGATGCTGGACTGAATGCATTCCCGTCCATGTCCCATCAGTTAGCAATTTACCTCTGTTCGTTTTAACTCTTGCACTCCTTCCTCAGCAGGGTTTTAAGACCTAGTCCAACAATACTGAGATGCACAGGGCAGTAATAGAGAAAATGAACATTGGAGGTTAATCAAGACCCGGATACAGATAAAGAGAGTCTAAGATAAATTAAACGTATATATGTTGTTTAAATGGCTGAGCACAGAAAGTACAAAGAACTAGTCATTGCAGTCATTGGGAATAAAAGTAATTATTCAATGTAAAAGTATGCCTACCTCATCATTAGTCACCTGTTGTTAAGTGCCATTGAGTCAGTTCCGACTATGTGTAGAATTTCTGAGGAGCGGCTGGTGAGTGTGAACTTCCAACCTTGTGGATCAAACCGACCTTACGGTCCAGTGCTTATCCTACATCACACCAGAACATCATCCATACCTTTTGCCATCCAGTTGATTCCAGCCCATACCAACACTTTAGGACACAGTAGAACTGCCACCGTAGGGTTTCAAAGGCTGCAAATCTTTATGGAAGCAGACTGCTACCTCTTTCTCCCATGGAGAAACTGATGGGTTTGAACTGCCAACCTTCCAGTTAGCAACAGAGATCTTAACCAAATGCCAAATGTTTGTTGTTCAGTGTGTTGGGTCAGTTCCAACCCGACCCTATATAGGGTTCCTAGGAGCATCTGGTGAGCTTGAACCACTGACCTTGCAATCCACCTTTGCTGTCCAGCGTTTCACGCTCACCAGCTGCTCACAGTACCACAGCTGGACTCCAGTGCCAAATAGCATAGCTTGTATCACTGCCTTTTCCAACATACACTCAACTTCTAATTGATTAAAAGGATCAAATTATTATGGCCCTTAAATCTTTTTTTAAATGGTATTGATAGAGTGTTTTATAAATAAAATGAAAAAGGTTTTGATGGGAATAAAGCATATAGTTCCTTGGTTTCCTTTACCATCCTGTTTATTATAATGTTGTTGTTGTTATGTGCCATGGAGTCAGTTCCGACTCATAGCGACCCTGTACAGGGTTTCTGAGGCTGTAAATCTTTACGGGAGCAGAAAGCCTCATCTTTATCCCGTAGAACAGCTGGTAGTTTTGAACTGCTGACCTTGTGGTTCGCAGTCCAATTCATAACTACTACGTTAGCAGTGCTCCTGTTTATTATAATGAGTAGTGTGAATACAGGTTTAAAAAGGTCACACACTGTGATGTTGTTAAAGAGTCTCCATCATGCAGTTTCTTTACAGTTCTTAGAATGGTGAAGGAATTTACCTGATCTACCCTAAACTGGTAAAAGCCTAATGGGTCATGGGCAGATGTCTGCCTACCCTTTTCTTAAACCTCGTCAGATACAGTCCACAAGTCCCTTGCCTTCAATATGAGCCTTTTCATGGACGCATGCAGGTTCAGACTCTGATCTAATGTTGCTTAAAACCTGCAGCATCACACGAGCCAAATCTTTACAGCTTGTAGAACCATACTGACACTGAATTTTTTTTTTTTTATGAGAACCTAGAGTCTTCAGATAATTTGAAACTTTCCCTCCTCACCCCCCTCCACTCCGGCTTTCAGCCATGATGAAAGCAACTCGGCCAAAACACAAACAGAAAAATCTCATAAAAGGGATCTTGCCGTAATCACATTGCAATTTTTCAAAATAAGATGTTGAGGATTATTTGGTTACATAGTCCCCCTTTAAGTACTTGTTTTGGAAATGTGTAGGGGTCCTTTGTTAACTAAGCCTCTGGGGTCACTCCTTAATCCCTGGACAACTTCCTGGGCCCATCCTAAACACTCTATCTCCAAAGAATCTGCCTTGCTCTCTAGGTTTTCTAGAACTACTTATACAACATTTCTTTGGGTTCTTATTCCCCAAGATGGACTGAGAAAATGCCTCCCTAGTTTCATATTTTTCTGATTGCCTGAAGAGTCAGCTCACAAAGTTTTATTCCTCGTTACTGTACATACAGAGTCGATCAGAATAAGAAAGTTATTGAGGTTTTCCTACTGTTCTCGTATTCATGGAACATTCTTGTACTATTTCTAGCTGGTCCAAAAAGATTATTTTCATTCCTAAGGACATAGTTCATGTACCCTTTCCCTATTTACCGTTTTTGGCTCCCTTCTAGGGAAATGGGAAGAGACACTCCTGGTCTCTCTGGAAGGATGAAAAACGAAAGAAATTAATGGAAGGAACAATATATATGAAATACTCAGTCAATCAAGTGGATCCTTAATGTCTCAGAAATTTCATTGCAAACTGAATGTATCCCTGTGATCCATAAGCAAGGTTGCCTTAGGTCAAACTAAACCAAATCCATTGCCACTAACTCAGTTCCAACTCCTACTGACCCTACTGGTACCGTAGGATGAGCACTGGACTGCTTATCACAGGGCTGTTGTTCAAACCCACAAGCCACTCCACTAGAGAATGGTGAGGTTGTCTACTTCTGTAACTATTTACAGTTCAAAAAACTCTAGATAGCATCTCTGTGAGTTGGTTGGTTTGTTATCAACCCTACAGGACAGAGAAGAACTGACTATAATGTTTCCAAGACTGAAAATCTTTGCAGAAGTGGACAGCCACATAGTCCTCCTACCTAGCAATTGTTGGTTTCAAACCACCAACCTTTGATTAACAGCCGAGTCAAGCCTTAACTCCTGTCCCACCAAGTGACCCTCTCCTTAGGTTATATCTTCATTTTTAGTTAAATGAAACTCTAGATCTGAACTCTTAAACTTTAATTAAACATTTTTAATTGACTTCCAAACTGTGGAAAGAATTGTAGCATTACTTATAACTGTCTTCTTCATTATCCTAAAGGTTCATACAAGTTTCTATTTAGGAGGAAGCTACTATAATACAGAGCCCTGGTGTTGCTGTGGGTTAGTCATTGGGCTATTAACCACAAAGTCACTGGTACAAAACCATCAGCTGTTCTGTGGGAGAAAAGTGAGGCTGTCTGCTCCCGTAGAGATTTACAGTCTAGAAAACCCTGTGGAGTCCTGGTGTGGTGCTGTGGGTTAGTGTACTGGGCTGCATGTCGGTTTGAACCTCAGGGTTGATGGTTCAAGTTCACCAGCCACTTCTTAGAAACCCTATATGGGGTTGTTATGAGTTGGAACTTACTCAATGGTACTTCACAACAGCAACAACAAACCCTATGTAGGGTTGCTATGAGTCAAAACCTACTTGATGCCAGTGGGTTTGGTTGGGGTTTTTTGGGTAATGGACCATGGTGCATCCCATAGCTGGTGGTGTGCTTACGTTCTTAATAAGATTACAGAAGTGTATGTGTATCACCGCAACAGTCTCCTGATATAATAAAACACTTAATTAAAAAGAAGACTTTTCAGGTAAAATTGGTTAACCATTATTTCTGTATTCCTTCCTATTATGGAGGTCAGTCAGAAAGTAAACGGGCCATGGGACATAGTCTTGTCTTCTGCAGATTGGTTGAAGAAACTAAAAATATTGTCAATACAGAAAAGACAGAACAAATTCATTGATTACAAAGATACCTTATTGTACACCAGAACTGTTCTGGGATGCATTGGCGAACAAGACTAAGGCAAACTCTTATGATGTTTTCGTTCTAATAGAGGAAGACAGATTAAAAACTAACATACAAACAAATCATTTGTAAGAAAAACATCAAGTGTTGTTCAGTACTATGAGAATTAAGTAATGATTAGCCACTTGAGATGGGAGGGTAGAGAGAAGGACATTCACATGTCCTTTAGGAGCGACATATGAATGACAAGCAGGCAACAGCTATCTGACTGTCAGGGGTGAGCAACCCAGATAAAAGGAAACTGGTGCTAAGGCTGAAGTGTGAAATAATTCGGTTTGTCCAAAAAAAAAAAGAATAAAGCCCACTATAACTGGAGTATAGTAAGCAAGGGGAGACATGTGAGAAGATAAGGAAAACTAAAACTGAAGGTAGGCAGGGGCTAGATCGTGCTGGACAGTGGAGTGTTCAGATTCTATCTTCAGTGAAAGAGGAGTCTCTGGAGAATTTTAAGCTGTGGGGGATAAAATCGGGCATATGACTTTAAAAGATAGGTTTGTCGGCAGGATGTCTTTAGAGAAAGAATGAAAAAAACAGAAATGCAGCTTAGGAGACTATTGTAGTGGTCAAGGTCACAACTAATGGTTCTTTGGATGGAAGTGACACTGTTGGGAAGATTTAGATATGTCTTAGAGTGTCTTTTCATAGCCAGTTTTATGGAATCCAGTATTGTTACTACACAATGTGTTCTGTGCAACCTTTCAGCAGGAGACAAAGACAGCAACTGGTTATGGCCGAGGAGAGCGGAATGATTTGGGGAAAGTTCATAACTTCTTTGGGCCTTGACTTCACCCAAACAATGCAAGGGTCCAACTGAATGACCTCCAAAGTCCTTTCCTGGCTCTAAAATCCTGTCATTTTTCAAAAGCATGCTATCTGTGTGATTGTTGGATTTGAATCTGCATGCAAATCAATAAAGAAGTCTGTGTTGATTTAGCTACTAGCAATACTCCAGTGAAAAGATTTACAGCTAGCAATAAAGTCCAGTCTGAGTAAAGACAGCCAGTGTGAACCGTAGAAGCAAAGTACCATCGTCGCTAAAGACCTAGACCATCCATCTTGTAGTTCTTGTAAATCTCATTGTTGAGGTTGTTAAAGTTCTTGGCTCTCACAGCATTGTTCACATGGTCATTAATGGGGGATAGTAGGTAAACTCCCATTTGCCCCATATGTCCACTTTCCCAGAAGGGCTTTGCACAGACTAAAGTCAGAGAACATAGGCTGCTAAACATCAGGGGTCAAAGAGTAACACAAAGAAAGAATGCATACTCAACTACAGGCCTCAGTTGGTCAGAACTTGAAAAAAGCTTCTGAATAATATTCCTATCCCTAGATTCTAGACAGATGCTGTAGTAAATGCTAGCAACTGCAGGAGGAAGTCAGTAAGCCTTCAGGCTGCTTGATGGGCCATTCTCCAGCCAAGAGGTGTTTCTGGGGTAGGAAGGGAGGGTAACTTTAATCAAGTCCTTATTCTTGTAGCTAACACAAGACATGGTGCTACTTGCCAGGACCCTGTGTTTACATGTTTGCTTGTTAATTTACTTATGTTATTGTTGTTGTTAAGTGCCATCGAGTCTGTTCTGACTCGTAGTGTCCCTATATTGGTTTTCCCAGGAGTGACTGGTGGATTTGAATCTCCAGCCTTGTGCTCTTGTTTAATTGTTCATTCATTTAGTCAGTATTTGTTGAGCACCCATTTCTTGTTTGGCACTAGAATTAGAAGCTACTACTACCAGTAAGGAGTCCTGGTGTGGCACTGTGGGTTAATGCACCAGACTGCAAAGCCATTTGAACTGCAACGTCAGCAGTTCAAGCTCACCAGCCCCTCCTCAAAAACCCTATACAGGATTGCTATGGGTCGGAACTGACTCGACGCCACTTAACAACAACACTACTAAGGGAAGCTCTGGTAGCATAGTGGTTACAAGTCAGAATGCTAACCTAAAGGTCAGCAGTCCACAACTTCCAGCTGTTCCAGGGGAGAAAGATAAGACTTTCTACATCAGTAAAGCTAACAGGCTCAGAAACCGTGTACAGGGTCACTCTGAGTTGGAACTGACTCCACGGCATACCACTACCACTGCCACTACCAATAAGGAGGAGCTGTGGTAGCATAAGCACTGAACCTAAAACTGCAAGGTCATCAGTTCGAACACCTACCACATTCCACAAGAGAACAATGAGGCTTTCTGTTCCCGTAAAGATTTGCAGTCTCGGAAACCCTATACAGGGGTGCTATGAGTTGGGAGTGACTCAGTGAGTTTGAGTTGTTTTGTTTTTGTTTTTCTTGAGCTCTGGTTTGTTGCTGTAATATAAGCACGGGACTACTAACCTCAGGTCAATTCAGCTCTACCAGCTGCTTTGGGAAACCCCTACAGAGTCGCTATTAGTTGGAATAGACTGGATGCCACGCAGCAATAACAAACTACCAATAAAAAGACAGAGCTGTCTTTGGGGAAGTCAGATTCTTGTGGGAAAGGCAAATACACTAACACATATCCAGTGTGAAACACGCTAACTGTGGAGGTCACACAAAGTGCTAAGAGGTCACAGAAGGACCAGAACTGATTCTTTCACCCCTAAGTGTCTAACACAGTGCTTCAGAGATTGTGCTGGAAACACAGCAAACTCACAGGGATGTCACAGGGTGCTTTGTATTTTCAAGACAAACACGGCATCACTGGACAGCTGCTGATGTCGTGCAAACTATTAGAACATGCTGTATTCCTTTCTGTGATGTCTTGTCTTTGCAAAGTTGGAAATGCTTTGATAGAAATATTAAAGAGAAAGAAAAAAAAAGTGGGAAAATCAAAGTGGAACAGGAACTAGAGATACATTGTCCAGTCTGATTTCAGGCTTTGAGAGTTGTTCAGTGCCCGGCACACACTTACATTATATCTCATGAATATGTTTGTTGTTGTTGTTAGGTGCTACCAAGTGAGTTCAGACGACCCTGTTTCCAAGGTGCAGTTGGTGCTTAGCCCATGCTTATCCTATGCCACACCAGATGTATGTGTGGTTGTTTATGAACAAAACAAAATAGTTCCTTCTTTTCAATTTATGTATATAAATGGCTACCAAGCTATTAGAATGCAACAATTAAGTTGTTTGGCCCTAACTCCTGAAAAATGGAACTGTTAGCTATGCCTTTTGGCTTGGGAATGCCATAAAACATATTACTTAGATATTAAGGGTGCTGTAAACATTAAAATTTGTGGTCTAACATATCAGAAACATTTAACAGACACGATAAAATAATGAATAAAGGCATCCTAAATAAGGTGACATTTGAGCTGAGCTGTGAAAGATGAGAGAAAGTTTTCCTAGCTATTCTGAGGGAGAGTGTTTTGAAAACATGGGAATGGAACTGATTCAGCCCTTTCAACTGGGACCTACCAAGTGCCAGGTACTTGTTCTGGGCACTGGGATATAATGGTAAGGAAAAGAGGTGGGATATTTATCTGAACTTACACCAAATGTTGTTTCGGAAGGGGCATGCCCAGCCTCTCACAGAGGAGATGGGCTTGGATTGATGATGGACTGACTGAAGCTGGGTTGCTCCAAATACCTCTTCTCCCAGGGCAGAGCTAGTCAGTATGAAGTATATAAATAAGGTTGGAGAGAGATTTCATAACCTCAAGTAGAAAATCTAGGAAGTGAGAAAGAGGGTCAAAGCACCCCACCTCATAGAAGATGCTTCCAGAGAGTACCTGGAACATACTTGCTGTTTGCCTTTGCTTCTAACTCTACTCTTACCAACAGTGAAGCAAGAAATATACTTCTTGCTAGATCCCTCGATACCTCGCCTCTGTTGATCCATCCGAGAACCAGCTTTCTTTATACTGTAATCTTCACTGAGAATGAGACTCGTCTAGTTTTGAAATCTGATTTTTGTTAGGTGACATCAAGTAGGCCCAAGTCAAAATGGCCCCACACACAATGGAACAAAATACTCCCAAGTCTGTGCCATCCCCATGATCCGTTGTGGATTAAACAATGTGTCCTTGCTATCTGTTGGGTTTTTGTTGACTGCTTTTAGAAGTAGATACCCAGGCCTTTCTTCTTACGTCATCTGAGTTTGGCAGCTTCTCTGGCACGGGTTTAGCACCAGGATAGCACACTGACAGATGGTGGTAACAGCAAAGGTTACATAAGGTACAACTTTTCTAAGTAACTTCATCTATACTCCATTAATATAGCAAAAAGTAGGACCAGAATTCTCCTGTCCTGTAGATTTCATATATATTTTTCATTGGGGCCATTCTGAGAGGCCATCAAAAGGTATGGGTGGGAGGAGGGGGAAGAGTGGTTTGATGAATTAAAACTCACTTATTTCCATTGGGTCGATTCCAACTCATAGTAACAGTCTCCACGGCTGTAAAGTTTGTGGGAACAGACTGCTAGGTTTAAAGGACACACTCCATTTTTCAATAAAGAACACTGAAAATTGATAGCAACATTGTATGGTGGAATGAGCATGCACTTGTCTGAGCCCTGAGACCACCACTTACCCGTTATATACAAATCTGTAAACCTTCCCCAGGTTCAGCTTCCCCTCACCTCTACAAACACCCTTCTTAGACTGGTGCCTTGGGTGATACCGAAAGGTGGGCTGTTCAAACCCAACTGAGGTACCTCAGATGACAGGCCAGGTGATCTTGTCCTGAAAGGTCATAGTGTTGAAAACCCTATGGAGCAATTCTACTTTGTGCACATGGGATCATCATGAGTCAGACACTACTCAATGGCCACTAACAATAATGAATATATGTACAAGTAAGAAATGTTTATAAAGACAGTGTTTCTGAGAGTAAAAAAAAAAAAAATTAGAAGCAAATGGAGGGTAGGTGGTCAAATAAATTGCAATATGATCACATCACAAAACATTCTATGATCATTGTTTTTAAAATGATGTGAAGCAATATGAACAAACCTTTAGTGGTCTTCCAAGGTATTTTGTTGAGTGTAGAAAAAGCTTGATAGAATACTACCTCTAATGTAATCATTAAAAAATTTTCACCTGTATATTTATAGTTCACAAAGGGCCTTCAAAATGTTCATGGACAAATTCCATTATCTTTTAATTCCATTTTTCCCCTGAACCTTTTGAAGTCCCTTTGTATGTCAAGTCATAGTGAATGCATACCATACTGATGACCATGATTGTGTAACACAGATCAGAAAGGAATTAAATGACTTAAAAGGGAATTTTCATTTTTTATTTCACACAAATACTTTTTTGTAGTATTTTAAATTTGGATCATGAGCATGTAGTCCTGTATTACTGGTATAAATATAGAAAATCAAGATGCAAAGAAGATTGGGAGAGATATTTTAATAATCATTGACAGTACAATTGTTTTTGAAGCATTTCCTGAGGATTACATGAATAGCTATCTAAAAAGCACTCAGCCTGCTGTCTGACTCCTCTGGGTCTGTCTTTACTCACTGTTTTTCTTTAACTTCACCTTCTCTTCTGACAAAACACTCTCTCAGAAGAATACACTATGTTTCAAAAGTGAAAATTAGATCACTCTGAAGTCCTGAAGTTCTACCTTCCTCATGGCATCTTGGGGAACGTTTTTCCAAGTGCCAGGTTTCAGGTATCATGGAACAAGAATATTAGGCCTCAGCTCTAGCAGAACTGCAGCCTTAGGTGTCCCTTCCTTTGGATGAACTAACTCGAGAGAGAGAGACTTTGCAATGCTCACTTAGTCTGAACAGTTAGATCTCTGGTAGCTTTAAAGCCTGGCTGCTCTTTGTCCAGGTGTATATTGTTGTTGTTGAGTACTTTTGAATCAATTCCAACTCATACTGACCCCGTATAGTGTTTGTGTGGAGTGGCTGGTGAGTTTGAACTGCCAACTTTGCAGTCCAGTGCATTATCCCACAGCACCACACCAAGACATATTTGGAATTTCTATATATTCTCAGAATTATAGCCCAGGGGACTAATCAGTATCCTCTCTAATGACACTCATGTATCACAAAGCTAGGACAAATGGAGTAGTTGTTAAGTGCCTTCGAGTTGGTTTCGATTCATAGCGACTCTGTATATGGTTTCCGAAGAGCTGCTGGTGAATTTGAACCACCTGCAGACCTTGTGGTTCAAATCGACACTGCAACTGAGTGTTTATCCTACAGTGCCACACCAGGACTCTAGGACAGATGTAGAATGGTGACCTAAATTAGTCTTATGACTTTGTGGTGTGTGTGTGTGGTGTGTGGCTGTCTAGCTTCTTGTTAGCACTTAGACAAATTGTTGCTGAAACAAAAGGGTGTTCTTTAGAGACCATATTTTAAAAATATCATAATTTCCCTGATTTGAACCATAGTTCTCTTTGTTTATGCTAAAATTAAATAACAAAAGAAACTAATTGTTAGGGAAAGAGACATGATGAACAACTTTTCTTGTCTCTCTGAGGGCAGACTCCACGTCCAACCAATGAGCACACCAGAGCTAACCAAGCATTGACCATCTTGCAAATAATTGAATGTCTAAATGGAAGTACACAACATGCCACGTAGCCAACTGGAGGTTGATTTGGGTTCAAAACAGATCATTTATTTGTCAATAGTCTAACAGTGAACATTTAGAATAATTGTTAAAAATGCTTTCTGTAATTACTCTGGGGGGAGGGGGGACTCTTCACATTTTATGACTAGCTGTTTTATCATTTGTGGCATAAAGAAATAAACTTTTTTTAATGATTCACAGATTCCTTCATTTTGGTGGATCTGGCGGATATATAGATCTCTCTGTAAAGCTGGCTGCCAGGCAACTGGCCAAATTTATTAGGTCTCCCTCCTTCTCCCACACCCCACACCCCTCCACCTCCCAGACCCTGTGAGCTGGGCCCTTCTGCTTTTCTTCTCCCGGAGGCCTTCTCTCTTGACTGCTACCCACATTTCTTTTCTTTTTTAATGTTCCCTCTGAAATCTTTTTATTGTAGTCCTCCTAAGTCTCTCTACTTTTCCTTTCTCCTTAACGGGGTCTCAGTTTCTTATCCTCTACCTCAACATTTTTGCTCTCTGGGGAGTTGTGTGCCATGAACACCACCCAGAAGAGAGAGCTCTGCAACTTGCTAAGTTTGTGGTTTGAAGCAAGCTCGTTGACTTCTTGAAGCCTCAGTTTCCTTAGTCATAAAGTGGAAGGGATAGTAAGACTTATTTTATAGGATCCCTTTACAGGAATCCATGAAATAATATAGATACATGAAGACACTCAATAAATTTTCATTCTTTCTTCCATTTTACTTTGGCAAAGATAAGTGACAGTCTTGAGGAAGATAGGGCCAAGTGAAATAGCAACCCACAGTATCCCATCAGTCTTAAGCAATTTCTTTGAAAAGAGCTAAATCCCCTGGCAAAGGACAATTTCACTATAAGTCAGAGTAATATGAGGAGTTCCGAATTGTTGGCTAAGATAGTAAAGGCAATATAGTATTGATGTGACGGACTTATACTCAATGGAATCCTTCTTGTGTACTAAAAGGGCCAGAGGGGTTTATTCCCACTACGTTGATCAGTTCCCTTCTGAACCAGCATCATACAATGGAGACTATCAGAGTGAGAGCTGTCAACACCCACTCCTCACTTATCAACGTGATTTCAAAGCCCAGGTTGATATATGAAAACCCGTGCTATGTGCAAATGGAGGATGAATACATCACTACGTCACTACATACCTGCCAAAGCACTGAGAACCATGACCCAGTCAAGGTGACATATAACTTTAACTCTCATCTCTTACTTTCACATTCATGACTGCAAGACGTAGGCCATTGATGAACAACATAGTAGGATGGTAGATCTTTTTACTATCGTAGTAAATGTGAAATGTTGATTAGCAAGATAATCGATAAGTGAGGAGTAGGTATAATTGTAAATGGCTTCTGAATTGTATGTATTGACTTTCCTGAACTGAGTTCTGAGAGTCACTTATTTCTGTTAACATGGTTACTGACTAACAAGGAACCAGAGTGCCTTATGTAACTGCTATGTTCATTTCTTGTGGGTTGATGGATGTCAAGCAACTGCTTTCCTATAGTTCTCTGTATGAATAGGAATGACTACTTGGTCAACCCAGACTTTGTTTCCTTCAACATTGTCATGGTCATTGCCATTGGAAATGCTCTGAGGAGAAAGTTGACCTAGGACTCATTAAGGAATGGTATAATTCTTTTTTATTAATGATAGTCTACTTACTGGCTTAAGAAAGACACCCTAGAGGTACAGTGGGTAACTGCTCAACTGAAAACCAAAAGGTTGGCAGTTCAAAACCACCAGCATCTCCATGGCGGCAAGATGATGTGGCATATGGTTTCCATAATGATCCCAGACCTCGAAACTCTATGGAGCAGTTCAGTTCTATCCTTCAGCATCAATAGTGGTTGGAATCAACTCAATATCAACAGGTGTTATGGGGTTACTGACTCAAAAAGTTCCTGGGTCACACAGTTAAGTGCTTAACTGCTAACTGGAAGCTTTGTGGTTTGAATTCACCCAGTAGCTCCTAGGAAGACAGGTCTAACAATCTGCTTCCAAAAGGTCAGAGCCATGAAAACCCTGTGGTACAGTTCTATTCCGCACACACAGGGTCACCATGGGTCAGAACCAACTTGCTGACTAACAACAATACACTTAAAGGATGTTTGAAAGAAAGAAAACCCGTCATCCATTCAACTGATGAAGGGGATTAAAGGATGGGCCCATCATTTTCTAGATTGAAAAAAACTAGTATGAGTCAAACTCCTAGTTAGCTCAAAGACCTTGGGCAAAAACTTCAGCGTCTCTCTACCATAGTTCTCCTTATTAAACAGTCAGGAAAACACTAATCATATACCTTAAAGGGACCCTGGTAAAATCATAGCTTCCTAGGATCTTAGAATTAGAAGGAAAGGAGCTCTGGTAGTGCAGTAGTTACAAATCGGGCTGCGAACCTTAAGGTCAGCAGTTCGAAACTACCAGCTGTTTGTTCTGTGGGAGAAAGATGACGCTTTCTGCTCCCGTAAAGATTTACAGCCTCAGAAACCCTGTAAGGAGTCGCTATGAGTCGGAACCGACTCCACGGCACATAATCACCACCACCACCAGCATAGTTTGGGTATCTGTCATGTGCTCGGCATCGTACTAATGACTTTTCACTAACCCATTTAATTCTTATAACCACCTTGAAATGTGGGTATATGATAGAGACAGAAACTGAACCACCGGAAGAGTTGAGATGTTTTACCTAGGTCACACAGCTGAGGGATGTTTTTGCTAGGTTTGTATAATGCCTAAGTCTATGCCCATTTCACTGTAAGACCAGGGTGTGTGTAAATGATCTAGACAAATGCTCATATTTAGCAAATGGGTGTGGTGCTGCTAGAGGATAAGCACTGGGCTGCTAACTGCATGGTCGGTGGCTCAAACCCACCATGAGTTTGTGTCACTATGAGTTAGAATGAACTCAGTGACACTTAGCAACAAACTGATCTATAAAGTGTACAACTAGAACATTTTTCAACATATGTTTCTTTTTAAGAATGAAGATATGCATATAAGTTTATTGTAGCATTTATAATTCTGCAAGACTATAAGTACATGGATGAACTGCTGAGAATTTTAAGTGTGTAAATTAAATGCAGCAGAAAGGCCAAATCCAAGAATCCTGGCTGAAAACACCCCAAATTCCTCCCCTTTGAGTGTCTCTGCTTGTCAAGAGACTCTAAATTTATTGAATCAATACTTCTGAGAATCTACTTTCCAAAATCCTGGTTTCTGCGTTTCCTAAGATATATGCTGGCCACTGGTGAACCAGATAGAAGCTTGAAGCGGGGATTTGAAAGTGACTTAAAAACTTACTACTGCAGCTCATTCCTTGGCAGCATGCCCTATGGAATGAAACCAAGCAAGCTGCCAGGCATAAGTTACTAACGTGCAAATGCTTGTCTGTGAGCAGTCTTTTTCCATGAGCTTAGAAATGATAGGCAGCATCGAATCGTCTGATTAACACCAAAATGTGTTGAAATTTAAGCAACATAAATTTTCAAGTTTCCCCTTCCACAGGTCACGCCTGGAACCTTGTGTTGAGTATGTTGAGATAGGGCCATTCTTTAATTAGCTGACTTTTGTACTATGTGATACTTTATGTGGTACTATTGACTGTACTTTTCCTTGTAGGAATCTTGTCTTTCATGTTATTTCTTTATATTTTAAACATTATCTTTCCTTTTCAGAGGAAATCATGAAATTTAAAGAGCTTATCTTAGAGGTTCGGCTTTATTTTTCTTTGTAATCTTGCTATTAGCTGTAGCAATACATGGCTATTAGAGAGTATTTAGTTTGGGTTTCAAATTCATTTTAGACTTGTGAGTATAATATGGTCATACAAGAGAGAATCAAAAGGAATTATTTAGGGTTCTTATCCTTTGAGTTTTCACTAAGCAAATATGCTTGAAAACTCTTTTAAACATTCATATTCTATGCTGTACCAATCTTTTTCCTGTGGAGGTATTTTATTACACACGTTCAAGTTTTTAAATGATATTCCACTACTGTTCAAACTGTGTAATTAAAAAAAAAAAAAATGTGTTCCTTCATTTAAATCATTTCTAGGAATTATTTACTTTAAGTTGTTATGGATCTTGGAAGTAACTTGACAAATCTCTTAATCCTTACAGGGCTGTAGCTTTAAAAAGAGCTCTCAAACTGCTTCCTTTGAATTCATAACGACATCACTAAAAGGTGATGAAGGCCAAACAGCCAGGTGTCTAGGCAAATTTAGTGTTAGATTACTCATTAAGCAAGGTAAGCACAGGCATATTTGTGCTTACTCACTAACCTGTAGTAAATAATTTTACATTTTTAAAAATCTCATCAATGATTCTGCTTCTAAGCTGGCTGGCATCTGACTCTCTCCCAACCCCACAGCACCTTCTTACAGAATCAAAGCCTCCTTTCAAATTTAGAATGCCTTATAGGAAGGGTAAGAAAGATAAGTATAAATAAGCCCGTGCTTACAGGGTACTCTATCCCTGTCAGGGATTGTATATACAACCTGAGTTTTCTGAAGCCACGCATTTAGAGAAGCTGGAAGCCCTAGATACCATACCATGAACTGAAACTCTATCAAACTATACTGGAATTCTGTGATTGGACTTCCAATTCTCTCCTTATGGATTTAAATCCTTAATTCCATCTTGCATCTGATTCTGGTATGGATCATAACAAACTGTGGATAACATTGCAAAGCATGGGTGTTCCAGAACCTATAACTGTGCTCGTGAGGAACCTGTACATGGAGCAAGTAACAATTATTCAAACAGAACAAGGGGATACTGAATGGTTTTAAATCAGAAAAGGTGTGCAATAGGTGGTCTTTTTTCACCATACTTATTCAATCTGTATGTTGAGCAAATAAACCTAGAAATTGGATTCTGTGAAGAGGAAAGTGGCATCAGGATTGGAGGAAAAAAAACTATGTAACAACCTGCAATATGCAAATGATACAGTCTTGCTTGCTGAAAGTAAAGAGGACTTAAAATACTTAAAAAGGGATTGCACTTTAATGTAAAAAAATTTTTTAATCCTCACAATTAGACCAATAAATAATGCCATGATAGATGGAGAAAAGATTGAACTTGTCAAAGACTTCATTTTGTTTGGATCCACAATCAACACTCAGTCAAGAAATCAAAGGATGTATTGCATTAAAGTGTGAAAGAGCAAAGATGTCAGTGTAAGAACTAAGGTGCACCTGACCCATATGCATGTGAAAGTTGGACAATGACTGAGGAAGACTGGAGAAGAATCGATGCATTGGAATTATGGTGTTGGCAAAGAATATTGAAAGTACCGTGAACTGCCAAAAGAACAAACAAATTGGTCTTAGAAGAAGTACAGCCAGGATGCTCCTTGGAACAAGGATGGCAAGACTTCATCTCTTATTCTTTGGACTGTACAAGAGGGGCCAGTCACTGGGGAAGGACACTATGCTTGATAAAATGGAGGGTCAGTGATAAAAAGGGAGGTTCTCAATAAAAAGCAGAATGACGGACTTTACTTCTGAAGAACATGGGTGAGGGTATTTGAACCACCAACCTTTCGGTTATTAGCCTAGTACATAGCCATTTTCACACCCTGAAAATCCTACATTTGTAATAGGTGATCCCAGTGGAAAGAATGGAGGGAATGCCAATGAGAATATTCTAGAAAGGAAAAAAAAACAAGAGTTTTCAGACTAAAACTACAATGTGGGTCCTGAACAGAAAAAATAAAAATCTACACCCAGGCAATCATAGTTCAATAGCTCAACATCAGAATATTAGAGAAGACACTAAAATCTACCTCCCTGGCCAAAAAAAAAGTTTGCCCAAAAAACAGTTAGTACTAGACTAACGATAGAAACTTCTCAATCAATATAGAGTTCAGAAGATAGTGGCTTTTATCTTCAAAATACTAAAGGAAAATAGCTTCCCATGTAGAATTTTGTACTATCAATCTAGAGGCAAATTGAAAACATGTTCTCATATTCGATAAGAGTTTGTTACCTACAGACTTGCACAAAAATTATTATCACAGGATGTGCATTTAGAAGAAAAGATGGACTTTTGAAAGGTGTAGCATGTAAGAAAACAATGAGCCCCTAAGGGGTATGTAGGTGTTTCATTGCTGCTGTTAACTGATGTTTCAGATGCTCTTTTCCTATGAGCATGTTGGAGCATTGAAATCCTTCAACCCCTTGAAGTTAGGCATGGCCATGGAGTTGCTTTGGCCACTGAACTGTGACTTGAAATGATGTACAATAAGTTACCCCTCATTACAAACATTCAATTTTTGGAAAAGTTGTATTTGCCCTTGACTGTAAATTTGCCCTCACTTTGAAATGATTGAATCAACCCCTACTTGCAACAAATTCTTCTTCACAATCACTTTCACTTACTGCACATGCAGCTTTGAGATCACTGGGAAGGCTTCGGGCCTTTTCTTGTGCTGAATAAGGCTGAATAAAAAGTGTATGCTCTTGTTCTGATTTACCTAATAATCTGGCTTAAAGACACACTTAGGAATAGATCTTGTTTATAATGTGGGGACTGCCCATGTATGCTTTTAGGAGGAACCAATTTGAAGACCAGTGTGACAGTTTTCAAGTTCTCTCTTCCCCGACTCTAGTTTCCAAGGCGCTATGTGTTCTAAAATCTTGCTTCTTAAAGGGTGCTTGATAGACCAGTTGTACACTCATTATATGAGCACTTACAAGAAATATAGAATCTTAGGCTTAATTCAGCCTTTGCAGAATCACAATCTTCATGTCTGTAAGACCCCCAGGTGACTTGTATATACCTAGAGAAGCACTTGTACAGCCTCTCCCTATCATATAGGTAACAGCTGATCTGAAGAGTCAACCATTGACACAAGCAAGAAGGCTTTGCTGTGTTAAGCCAAGGGACTTTGGAGGTTGTTTGCAGTTTCAGAATCACCAGAAAAGTACTGGCAACTATTGCCAGTGTGGTAGGCGGAGTGGTCTCCCGAAGACACCCAAGGTCCAGTCCCTGAAATTTGTAAACATGCTAACATGGTAAAAGGGACTTTGCAGATAACTTAGAATAGGCACCTTAGATTAGGAAGATGGTCCTTGATTTGGGAGAAAGAAAAGCCAGGGAGATTCCAAGCATAAGGATTTACACACCATTGCTGGCTCTGAGATGCAGGGCACCACATGCAAACACCAGAAAGAAACTTCTAGGAGCTGACAGCCAGTAAGAAAATGGGGACTTTCCTCCCATTCAGCACTCCACAGAACTGAATTTGGTCATAAACTTGAATAAACCTGGAAGTGTACTTATCCACATTGCCTCCAGAAAGAACCTTCACCCTTCCAACATCTGGATTTTGACCTCGTGAAACTCTAAGCAGAGGACATGGTTCAGCCACACTATACTTGGACATCTGACCTTCAGAACCGTGGGATAATTAAGCCATTAACATGGTGGCAATTTGTTATAACAACAGTAGAAAACTAACAGTCAATTAACTGTTGACCATAGCTTTATTGTTATTTAATCCCTGTGTATTAACAACATTGCAATATTTAGTGTGTGATAAGATCCTTGTATTTGGAAGAGGATAGAAACACAAAATAAGTTATTTTGAAAATTTGGGTTAAGACATATATTAAAGTTTTTTTAATTATCAAAGAACAAGCCAAGAATCTACAACTGTTAGCTGTGATCCATTCCCAAACTGAACCAGCCAAATTTCCCTCTCTCTCCAAAACGGAATGAATGTTGTGTTTTGTTTTGCTTTTCCTGGTTTACTCTTTCTCTGAGAATTTTGCCACGGGGTCTTAGCAAGTAGGGGAGGGGGAACCTGAATCCTGCTCCCTACTTTGCAGTCTCTAGACTTTATTTCTGGTTCTCAGAATCTATTAAAATGGAAAGTTATAAACCATTGGGAATCAACAGACCCCCTTAGCCTCTCCAACATCTTCCTTTCTGAATTTGTGCTTTCTCGTTGTTTTTGTCTCTGAGGAAATTTCCTTGCCAGCTCAGATATGCTTTTAACACATTTTTTAAGTTTTGACTTTTAAAACTGTATTGTAAAATCTGTTTTTTTAAGTGCTGTGTTGTGGGAAGATTCTTCAGAATATCTGGTCCTACTTGTCCCAAGTTGTTGCTGTTGTTGTAAGGTTCCAACTCACAGTGACTGCAGAATGAAACACTTCTGGGTCCCGACCATCCTCACAATAGTTGCTATATGAGTTGGAATTGAAATGATGGCAACAGGATTTGGATGGTGGTATAAACTAGTCAAGTCCTGGTGTGATGCTGTAGGATAAGCATTGTACTGTTAACCTCAAAGTGAATAGTTCAAACACACCAGCTTTTTCCCGGAAACCTTATGCAGGGTCACTAGAATCAGAATGGACTCGAGGGCACTTAACAACAACAACACTAGTCCAGAGGCTGGTAAGTCAAACCTTCCCTGAGGTGCCTCAAAAACAGCCATGGTGATGTTTCTGAAATGTCACCACCTTGAAAACTCTAGAGAAGAGTTCCACTCTGGGCACCTGAGGTTGCCATACTTCAGAGCCAACTTGACAGCAGCAAACTTTTTGAAGTCCTGCAGCCAGAGTGCTCCTTGGAGGCCAAGATGGCCAAACTTTGTCTCTCATACTTTTGGCATATTGTCAGGAGGGACCAGTCGCTGGAGAAGGATATCATGTTTGGTAAGTTGGAGGGTCAGAGAAAAAGAGGAAGACCCCCAACGAGATGGATTGGCCAAGAGGCAGCATTGATGGACTCAAGTGTGGCAACAGTAGTGAGGTTGGCCCAGGATCGGGCAGTGTTTCGTTCTGCTGTGCATAGGGTCGCTATGAGTCAGTGCTGACTCGATGGCACCTAACAACAACAACAACAACAACATATTAGATGACGTTAGCCAAAGGAGCAAAGTATTCAGGAAACAGCAACTATGAGTCCTGGTGCTGCGCTGTGGGTTACTGCACTGGACTGCAAAGTTGGTTTGAACCGCAAGATCGATGGTTCAAGCTCACTAGCTGCTCTTCGGAAACCCTATACAAGGTGGCTATGAGTCAGAATTTACTCAACAGCACTTAACAACAACAACAAAATATATGCAGCGGATGGTGGGAGTGGTGAGAACAGAGACTAGAGGACAGATAAAGCTGGACCAGCTCCCCAAAGAAACTTTCTAAGGTGTTTGTTGCATTGCCACTCCACATCCAGATGAGCGCATGGCCTGAGGAGGTGTACTCTCAAGGTCTGTATGTAATACTGCTGAGTTGCTGGGAGAAGAAGTAGTGTGATGCCTTTTCCTTTATTACCATGTCCAGATTTGCGCTTAAGGAAGATAAAATAGGAATGGAAGATGCCTCTATCTAAAAATCATCCTCCAAATTCAAATCGTCTGACTCTCTGTGGAGTTCTGGTGTGTCGAGGGTTAAAACACAGGTCAGCAATAGGAATCCACCAGCCACTTGATGGGAGAGAGAGGAGGCTATCTGATCCTATCTGCAGTCTCAGAAGCCCTAGGGAGCAGCTTTGTTTACTCCTAGAGGGCACTAAGCGTTAGAATCAACTCAACGGCAGTGGATTTGTATGTGGTTTGGTTATGCTATCTGAAATTCTTTCCTTAAAATGAAAATGTGACTTTGTACTTTTCCACATATGTCTTTCCCATGAAATTATAAATATCATGAAGGCATGGACTATCCCTAATTGTTTTGCTCTACAGCGTAGCTTACTCTGCCACCACTAGGCTCTGTGTGTCATACTCTGGTGACTCATATGTTGCTGTGATGCTGGAAGTTACTCCACTTGTATTTTAAATATCAGCAGGGTCACCCATGGTAGATACGTGTCAGTGGAGCTTCCAAAATGAGACAGACTAGGAAAAAGGAGAGGAAGAACACTTCTGCATCGTTAGCCACTGGGACATTGTCAGGTGCAGTGTCAGCAGGTGAGTCCTTCAAGTTGGTGGACACTCAACATACTACCAGAGAAGAGCAGCCTCCTCAAATTAGAGTTGGCCTTAATGACGTAAATGGTACAAAGATTTCTGGTGTAACACAACTCAAACTGAGAAGAAACAGCTGCAAACATCCATAAATAATCAGAACTTAGACTGTACAAAGTATGAATCTTGGAAAATTGTAAGTCATCAAAAATTACACATAAAGATTGATATCCCAGGCATAAATGAACTGAAATGGACTGGTATTGGCCATTTTGAATTTGACATCATATAGTTTAAAATACCTGGAATGACAATTTGAAGAGAAATGGTGTTGCATTCATCATAAAAAAGAACATTTCAAAATGTATCTCTAAGTATAATGCTGTCTGTGATAGAAAATATCTATACATGCAAGGAATGCCAGTTAATACCATGATTATTTAAATTTATGCACTAACCACTAAAACTAGTGATGATGAAATTGAAGAATTCTACTGACTTCTTTAGTCTGAAATTGACCAAACATGCAATCAAGCTGTACTGATAATTACTGGTGATTGGAATGCAAAGGTTGGAAATAAAGATGAAGGATCAGTAGTAGGAAAAGATGGTGTTGGTGATAGAAACGATGCTGCAGATTGCATGATAAAATTTTACAAGACCAATGATTTATTCATTGAAAATACATTTTTTCACAACATAAAAGGCAACAGTGCACATGGACCTCACCAGATGGAATACACAGCCATCAAATTAAGTACATTTGTGGGAAAAGACAGTGGAAAAGCTCCATATCACCAGCCAAAACAAGGCCAGGCCAGTTGCAAACTGTAAAACAGACCACCATTGTTTATATACAAGTTCAGTCTGAAGCTGAAGAAAATTAAAAACAAGTGCATGAGAGTGAAAATATGACCTTGAATATATCCCACATATATTTAGAGTATATCTGAAGAAGAAATTTGATGCAGTAGACACTAATAACAGAAGACCAGAAGTGTTGTGGGATGATATCAAGAGCATCACATAGAAAGAAAGCAAAAGGTCATTTAAAAAGACTGAAAAGAAAGAAAAGACCAAAACGAATGTCAGAAGAGACTCTGAAACTTGCTCTTGAGTATAGAGAAGTTAGAGTAACTGAAAGAAATGAGGAAGTAAAAGAGCTAAACTGAACATTTCTAAGGCCAACTTAAGAAGACAAAGTAAAATATTATAATGAAATGTGCAGTGACCTAGAATTAGATAACCAAAAGGGAAGAACATGATCAACATTTATCAGGCTGAAAGAATTAAAGGAACAATTCAAACATCAATTTATGATATTGAAGGATTTGGGAGACAAATATTGAATGATAAAGGAAGCATCAAAAGAAGATAGAAGGAATACAGAGTCACTGTACCAAAAAGAATTGGTTGATGTTAAAGTATTTCAAGAGATAGCACATGGTCACTAAGTGATGGTATTAAAGGAAGAATTCTAAGCTGCACTGAAAGCATTGGTGAAAAACAAAGTTCCAGTAAACGATGGATTACCAGTGGAAATGTTTCAATGAACTGATGCAGGACTAGAGGCACTTACTTGTCTATACCAAAAAAATTTGTAAGACAGCTACCTGACCAAGTAATTGGAAGAGATCCATATTTGTGTCCATTCCCAAGAATGATGACTGGCAGATTGTGGAAGTCATCAAACAATATCTCTAATATCACACGAAAATAAAATGTTGCTGAAGATAATTTAAATATGATTGCGACAATACATCAACAGGGAGCTACCAGAAATTGAAGTCGTATTCGAAGATGTGGGACTAGGGATATCATTACTGACATCAGATGGATCTTGACTAAAAGTCAAGTGTGCCAAAAAGATGTTTATTTATGCTCTATTGACTAAGCAAAGGTATTCAACTGTGCCAATTATATAACAGACTATGGATAACTTTGTAAAGATTAAATATTCCAGAACACTTTAATTGTGCTCATAGGAACCTGTACATAGGCCAAGAAGCAGTCATTTGAACAGAACAAGGGGATATTACATAGTTTAAAATCAGGAAAGGTGTGTGCCAGCATTGTATCATTTTACCATACTTATTCAATCTGTATGCTAAATAAATAATCCAAGAAACTGGATTATATGAAGAAGAAAATGGATTAGAGGGAGGCTCATTAACTATCTGCAATTTGCAGATGATATATATAACCTTGCTTGCTGAAAGTGAAGAGGACTTGAAGTATTTACTGAAGAAGATCAAAGACTACTACAGCCTGCAATATGGATTGTACTTCAATGTAAAAAATGAACCCCCAAATCCTCACAACTGGATTAATAAAAAACATCATGATAAACAGAGAAAAAAATTAAATTGGGAAAGACTTTGTTTTGTGTTAATCAACAATCAAGACATCAAATGAAGTATTGCATTAGGCAGATCTGCTGCAAAAGACCCCTTTAAAGTGTTCAAAGTAAAGATGTCAGTTTGAGGACTAAGGTGCTTG
Organism: Chrysochloris asiatica; assembly: GCF_000296735.1. Taxonomy (NCBI): domain Eukaryota; kingdom Metazoa; phylum Chordata; class Mammalia; order Afrosoricida; family Chrysochloridae; genus Chrysochloris; species Chrysochloris asiatica. The sequence continues at coordinate 8,147,717 of NW_006408583.1, read as the reverse complement.
TGACTCAAAACTTGGTATTTTCAGTTGCCTCATATCCGTTTGAACATCGGACAATGAACAAGGATAGCTTCAAGAAGAATAGATGGATTTGAGATAAGGTGTTGGAGAAGAATACTGAAAGTACCACAGACTGCCACAAGAACAAACAATTCTGTCTTGGAAGAAGTACAATGAGAATGCTCCTTCTAAGAGAAGATGGCGAGACTTTACTTCTCTTACTTTGCACATGTTGTCAAGAGGGACCAGTCTCTGGTGAAGGACATCATGCTTGATTTAAGTAGAAGGTCGGTGAAAACAAGGAATACCTCAACAAGATGGAATAGCACGGTGACAACAGTGGTCTTAAACATAATAATTGTCAGGATGGTTCAGGACCTGGCAGTATTTCATTCTGTCCATTACTATGAGTTGGAAACGACTCTACTCAACTGCACCTAACAACAGTTATCAACAATGCTTGGTAGAATGTCTTCTTGATTTTTGATTGCATATAGTTAACAATTACTGAAAGCCATTAAATGAGAAGCATTATTGGCCTTTTAGGGTTCCTGTTGTGGCACTGTAGGATAGGCACTGGCCTGCTAATCACAAAGTTTATGATTCAAACCCACCAGCCACTCCTTGAAAACCCTGTACAGGATCACTATGAGTTGAAACCACCTCAGCAGCACCTAACAATAACATTGGCCTTTTAAACCTGGATGTTAAGAAGAAATTGAAGGGATTGAATAACATCCACATTGGATGTTATTCAATCCCTTCAATTTCTTCTTAACCTGCACCTAAGTACATGAGTCAGAAACCACTCGATGGCACTTGACAAACCCATAAAAGAAAATGGAACTTCTATAAGAAGATAAAAGAAAGAATAACTGGAGCATAGTGTTCTTCAGGATGAGGCTGGAGGTAGGAGACTGTGCCATTAAATTCAAAGAACAATTGAAAACACTAGTTTTAAAGGTTAGAAAATATATTTCTCTAATTCTTTTTTTGAGTTTGTTCAAATATATTCGAGCTCCAAGAGCAACAAACTGAGAAGTATGAACACATATGAACAAAGTTGAATGTTGTCATCCATTAAACTTATAACCCAGTAAGTCTGGCACATGATATTGTGTGATTAGACTCATAAGTGAAGATATTCATATAAATCACTTTGATTAAAATTACACTTGAACACCTAAATAAAGTGTTTGAAAAAGCATCAGGGCAATGGGGAAGAAAAAATTAGACAAAACAAACAGTCTCAGCTTTCTCTGAAGATCTCTAGATGTGTGGAACTCATGAATAACTCTCCCTTCAATGGTGTTGGTAATAGCAGTTATGTCTTATAGTTAATGAGTGCCTACTGTGAGCCAGCTCTAATTTAAACATGTTGCTTCTATTAACTCATTTATATCCCATTTTTGTAGTAAGCCATCATGTGACAGTTCCATCCACCTTTAGCACAGAGTGAATATTAAGGCTCTAGAGAGGAAGTCTTAATGTGTCTTTGTAGGATAAGCACTGGATTGCTAACCAGAAGGTCAGTAGTTCAAACTCACCAGCCACTCCTCAGAAACCCTATACAGGGCTCTGTACAAGAACTGAACATAAAAATTCAAAGGTCAGTTCGAGAAGATAAAGTCAAATATTCTAACAAAATATGCAAAGATATGGAGTTAGAAAACCAAAAGGGAAGAACATGCTCAGCATTTCTCAAGCTGAAAAAAACTAAAGGATAAAACTAAGCCTGAACTTTCATTATTGAAGGATTCTCTGGGCATATTATTGAATGATGTTGAAAGCATCAAAAGATGATGAAAGGAATACACAGAGTCACTGTACCAAAAGGAAATGGTCTATGTTCAACCATTTCAAGAGGTAGCATATGATCAAGAGCCAATGATACTGAAGAAAGAAGTCTAAGGTGCATTGAAGGAATTAGCAAAGAACAAGGCACCAGGAATTGATGGAATACAAATTGAAATCTTTCAAGAAAGTGAGGCAGCACTGGAGGCACTCACTCATCTATGCCAAGAAATTTGGAAGACAACTATCTGGTCAATTGGTTGGAAGAGATCCATATTTGTGCCCATTCCAAAGACAGGTGACCCAAGGGAATGTGGATATCATTGTACAATATCTTTGATATCCCATGCGAGTAAAGTTTTACTGAAGGTGATACAGACACAGCTGCAAACATACATTGACAGAGAACTTCTAACTAGAGGTTCAAGCTGGATTCAGAAGAGGACGTGCAACAAGCGATATCATTGCTGATGTCAGATGGATCTTGGCTGAAAGCAGAGAATATCAGAAGGATGTTTACCTGTGCTTTATTGACTACGCAAAGGCTTTCCGATTGTGTGGATCATGACAAGCTATGGACAACACTGCGAAGTATGAGTATTCCAGAACACTTAATTGTGCTCATGAGGAATCTGTACATAGACCAACAGGCAGTTGTTCGAACAGAACACGGGAACATTGTGTGGTTTAAAATTAGGAAAGGTGTGTGACAGGGTTGTATTCTTTCACTATACTTATTCAACCTGTATGCTGAGCAAATAATCCAAGAAACTGGGTTATATGAAGAAAAACGTGACATCAGGGTTGGAGAAAGACTCATTAACAACCTGCGTTATGCAGATGATACAACCTTGCTTGCTGAAAGTGAAGAGGACTTAAAATATTTACTCATGAAGATCAAAGATCATAGCCTTCTGTATGGATTGCATCTCAGTGTAAAGAAAACAAAAATTCTCACCACTGGACCAATACACAACATTCTTATTAATGGAGAAAAGATTGAAGTTGTCAAAGACTTCATTTTTCTTGGATGAACCATCAACACTCATGGAAGTAACAGTCAAGAAATTAAGCAACGTATTGCATTAGGCAAGTCTTCTGCGCAAGACCTTTTTAAAGTGTTGAAGAGCAAAGATGTCAGCTTGAGGACTAAGGTGAGCCTGACCCGAGCCGTGGTATTTTCAGTAACATCATATACATACAAAAGCTGGACAGTGAATAAGGAAGATCGTAAAATAATTGATGCTTTTGAGTTCTGGTGTTGGAGGAGAATATTGAAAGTGCCATGGGCTGCCAAAAGGACCAACAGACCTGTATTGGAAGAAGTGTAGCCAGAGTGCTCCTTGGAAGCCAGAATGGCCAAACTTCGTCACTCATACTTCAGACATATCATCAGGAGGGATCAGCCGCTGGAGAAGGATATCATGTTTGGTAAGGTGGAGGGTCAGAGAAAAAGAGGAAGACCCCCAGCAAGATGGATTGACAAAGTGGCAGCATCAATGGGCTCAAACATGGCAATAATTGTGAGGTTGCCCCAGGACCAGGCAGTGTTTTATTCTGTTGTGCACAGGGTTGCTATGAGTCGGTACTGCCTCGATGGCACCTAACACCAACAACAGTAAGTGGTAACCAACTGGATGGCATTTAACAACAATAAAAGAGGGATTACAGAACCCTGGTGGGTTCTGTAGTTAAGAACTTTTCTGATAACCAAAAAGTTGCCAGTGCAAACCCACCAGCTGCTCCATTGGAGAACAATGTGGCAGTCTGCTTCCGTAAAGATTTATAGCCTTAGAAACCCTATGGGTTAGTCCAGTCTTTCTCTATAGGGTCATTATGTGTTGAAATCAACTCAGTCACAGTGATTGATGTGATTCTGTGGGAGGGATCCACTACCTCTCTCTCAATTGCTTATACTGCAGGAGTTTACATGTTACTATGATGTTGGACACTATACCACTGGTATTTCAGGTATCAGCATGTTCACCCATGGTAGACAGATTTTAATGAATTTTTCAAGACCAAGTCAAGGCAGACTAGGAAGAGAGACTGATGACCTACTGAACACCTTATGGATTGTTGTTGTTGTTGTTAAGTGCCATCAAGTTGGTTCTGATGCATAGTGACTCTATATGTAGAGTTCCCAAGGAGCAGCTGGTGGATTTGAACTGCCAGCCTTGTAGTTCACACTCCAGTGCTGATTCTACAACATCACACCAGGAGTCATTATGGATAGCAACCAAATATTTTCTAGTATAGTATTGAAAGATGGAGTTCTGATGTGGCACTACAGGTTAACGCTAGACTACAAGGTCAATTTGAACAGCGTGTGCCCCTCAAATTAGAAAGCACTCACAATTTGCGTAGACACACAATGAGCTGAAATATATCAAAGGTCATGAAGATGGAACAGGGCCAGGAAATGTTTCCTTTTGTTATGCATAAGATCACCATAAGTGGGAACTAAGTCAATAGCAACTTGCAGCAATAAAAAGGGATGAGTTGCAAAACTGAGTCCATTTTTGTCTGATGCCATAAGTCATTTGATTTCTTGTTTGCTGGTTCCATGAGTGTTAATTGTGGATTCAAGCAAAATGAACTCAAACAATTTCAATTTTTTTCTCCATTTTTGGTCCAATTGTGAGGATTTTCCTTTTCTTTATTTACACTGAGGTGCAATCCAGTCTTTGATCTTCATCAGTAAGTATTTCAGATCTTCTTCACTTCAGCTAGCAAGGTTGTGTGTTGATCTGCATATCACAGGTTGTTAATGAGTCTCTCTCTAATCCTGAAGTCAAAGTCTTCATATATTCCAGTTTCTTGGATTGTTTGCTCAGTGCACAGCTTGAATCAACATAGTGAAAGTATACAACCTTGACTCACACCTGGCACTATAAAAAACTCCTCACTGGGATCTTGAAATCATCTAAGAATACTTGTTTTCTCTCTGGAAAGACTGACCCAAGAGAGCATTCTGTCTCTTGCTAGAATGTCTTGTGTTAGTGGCTATAGTTAAAGTCTACTCTATAGGAATCCAAAGACCTCTGGTAGTGTAGTGGGTACGAATCGGGCTGTGAACCGCAAGGTCAGCAGTTTGAAACTACCAGCTGTTCTGCAGGAGAAAGATGAGACTTTCTGCTCCTGTAAAGATTTACAACCTCGGAAACCCTGTACAGAGTCACTATGAGTCGGAACCGACTCCACAGCACATAACAACAACAACAACAACTATAGGAATCCAGGTGAGAGGAGACATCTATTCCATTACATTAATTAAATAATAGAGGTCTCCTCCTTCACTGATTGACCTGGAGTCTTCTGCAGATAAGAACTATCTCCATATCCAGTATCATTCTTCAGTGAACTGACTCAGGGTAGTGATTCCAATAGGAACCTGACCTAAGCTTTGCAAGAGCTGATCCAAGCTAACCATACATTGTGTCTACAAAATATGTCTCCTGAAGACTGCTCAAAGCTATTTCAAATCATTCATGGTAGTTTTTTACTTGCCTCTAAAAAAGAGCAGTGATTAGATGCAGTGCAGGAAAATAGATAGTGTTGTGAGAATCTAGTTAGACCCAAAAAGAAATTAAGTCTGAAGGCAACAGTGGATATCCTTGTGCTTTATTTAGGCTTTGACTGTTTGATTATGGCGAACTATGGATAGCATTATGAAGAATGGGCATTCCAGAACACTTGTACTCATGAAGAGCCTGTACACAGAACAACAGGCAGTCATTCACACAGAACAAGGGGGATACTGAATGGTTTAAAATCAGAAGAGGTGTACACCAGGGTTGTATTTTTTCATCATCTGTTTGCTGAGCAAAAAATCCTATAAACTGAATTATATGAAGAAGAAAGTAGCATCAGAACTAGAGGAAGACTCATTAACAGCCTCCAATATACAGGCGATGCAACCTTGCATGCTGGAAGCAAGGAAGATTTAAAATTGTTACTGAAAAAAGATCAAAGATGACATTCTTCTGTATGGATTTCATCTTAATACAAAGCAAACAAAAAATCCTCACACTGGACCAATAAATAACATCCATATAAATGGAGAAAAGATTGAAATTGTCAAGAACTTTAATTTGTTTGGATCTGCCATCAATGCTGGTGGGAGCAGCAGTCAAGAAGTCAAATACCATATTGCAATAGGCAAATCTGCTGTACAAGACCTCTTTAAAGTGTTCAAGAGCAAAGATGCCAGTTTGAGAACTAAGGTATACTTGACTCGAGCCATGGTATATTCAGTTGCCTCATATGCATGTGAAAGTTGGGCAACGAATAAGGAAGACCATAAAATAGTTGATGTATTTTTTGAGTTATAATGCTGGAGAAGAGTTGGAAGTACTATGGACTGTCAGAAGAACAAATAAATCTGTCTTGGCAGAGGTACAGCCAGAATGCTCCTTAGAAGCCAGGAGCTGAGACTTCATCTCTCATAGTTTGGACGTGTTATCAGGAGGAACGAGTCTTTCTGAAAGGACATCATGCCTGAAAAAAGGAGAGGGTCAGCATAAAAGAGGAAGAATCCCCAACGAGATGGATTGGCACAGTGGTAATAGCAATGGCTCTAGAGCTAATGATTGTGAGAGTGGCACAAGACAGTACAGTCTTTTGTTCTGTTGGGCATTGGATCACTATCAACTAGACCAGACACAGTGACACCTAACAGCACTTACAGGCTGGGAAAGAAAGGAGATGAAGGGAGAGTGTTTGGGTCTTCTTGAATTTGTAAAACATGGTATTTCTCTGTAAATGGTGCTAGACAATGTCTTTTTTCTATTTGTTTCTTTGAAGTTTTTATTGTGAATGAAGTGAAGGGGTACAGAGGAGGTTATCAGTTTTACATTTAACCAGTTATACACGTTGCTTCATCTCCATTGCTATCCCATCAGTGTGACCTCACCTAGCCCAATTCCTGCCCATGTTTCTAGTTTCCATTCCTTCTTCTTTCCCCATCCTTCTGAATTTGGTCCTGGGGTAAATGCTGCCCTATTGATCTCAAATGGCTGACCTTTCCATGGTGCATGTGCCTTACGAGCATTCTGGTCGGCCCTATATACTTAACTATTGACTTAATATTTGAACGCATGGTGAATTCAGTTTCAGACCTAAAGGGTGACCAAGGATCTTAATTTCGAGATTCCTCTGGTCTCTATCTGACCAGTAAGCCTGGTCCTTATTAATACTTCTGGGTTTTGTTTCACATTTCTCCCACTTTATTGAGGGCCTTCTAATGTGATCCCTTTCTGAGCAGTTGGTTATGGTAACTGGGCACCATCTAGTTCCTCTTGTTTCAGGGTCGTGGTCAGTTTGTTTCTGTTGTCCATTTGGCCAATGGACTAGTTGTTCGCCAAGTGTTTGTGACTGGCATAAATACTACATATTCCAGGAGACAACTTCATTCCTCATAGATGCACTCCTTTGTAATCTATTGTTGTTGTGAAGTGCTATCACATTGATTCCAACCCATGGTGACTTTGTATAGGGTTTCCGAGGAGCAGCTGGGAGCTTGAACCGCCAGCCTTGCAGTTCAAACTGACTTTGCAGTCCAGAGCATTAACCCACAGTACCACACTAGGATATTAGCTTTATTATATCACGTTTTTCTACACATAAATACAAACTTCTAAAGAAGTTATTTTGCAACAGACCTAAGCAGTGATGGTGGTGGTTGTGTGCCACTGAGTCAGTTCTAACTCATAGCAACCCTGCATAGGGTTTCCGAGGCTGTAAATCTTTACAGGAGCAGAAAGCCTCATCTTTCTTTCATTGAGCGACTAGTAGATTTGAACTGCTGACAGTTCTGTGAGCAGCCCAGCTTGTAATCCACTACACTACCAGAGTTCTTTCAAGCCCTAATAACAGTCTTCATAGGGAAAATCTCTTCCCTGTACTAGCCTTTCTTCTAACCTGATTCTTTCCCACAAATATCTTGGTAAAGCAGTCTGAAAAGAATAAACTGTAAAAGTGTGCTTATAAAATTAAAATGGTATGCCGCATTACAAAGAGGATTACAAATTAACATTTGAAATGCAGCTAATTTTTAAGGGGGCTGGGTGAGGAAAACATGTATTTTAGACCATAAAAAAAAAAAGAATGAGAAAGTCAGAAGTACTGATTTAAGAAAAGATACAGATAAATTGGAGTTCATTCAAAGAAAGAGACTAAAAACAATAAGAGGCCTTAAGGAAGGAGTATTTTAAAAGTTGAGAGAATTTAAGAGTCTAACATGACAAAGTACAACCAGGCCTACAAATACCTCTAGGGAATTGGATCCAAAAAGTCTGCATTGCTCAAAGGAGAAAAAATAAAAGGATTGAAATTAAAGTGACCCGAAAGGAGGGGGTGGGGGATGGAGAAGTGAACTTTTAAAACTAAATCTTTTAAATGTTTTCACTTAGATCAGCTCTGAGATTCCTGGAGCCATTACAAAGTAGCCAGACTTAGCATTTGTTTTCAGATAACAAGCTATAGTACAGATAGAGGAAGGAGGGTGTGGCTGATGATTTATGTTATCAGCACTTCGTATCTATTCTGTTTGGAGCTGAATGAACACATTGGAACAGTTCTGAGCTGTTTAATATGCCTGTAAGCAGTGCTCACTCAGTAGGCACGTAGTAGGACACACCCAAAGTCTGAATAAATCAGAGAGCATTCCATAGTATTTTACAGGCTTACAAAGTTGTGAAAACCATAAAACAAACCCACTGCCTTCAAATCGATTCTGATTCATGGCACAGGGTAGAAACTGCCCCAATGGTTTCCCAGGCCATAAATCTTTAGGAAGCGGACTGCCACATCTTTTTCCTGAGGAGCAGTTGGTGAATTCAAACTGCTGATCTTTCAGTTAATGCTGAACACTTAACCACTGCACCATCAGGGTCTCTTGCAATGTTACAAAGGTGTTATTTTATTGAGCAAGAACCTAATTCATAGTGAGATATTAAAATGGTTCGTTATAATTTTTATGGACATTCATTACCTCTAAACATGGTATGTTATTTTCCAAAAGTTTTGAGAGTTGGTGGGTGGAGAAGGGGGATATATGGAAAAAATTTGTAAGCTTTTTGTACCAAGAAAACAGAGAACGAAAACAAGGGCTTTTCAAGTGTATCTAGTATATATGAAAATATGCTTTTAAGCCATTTAATCCTGGTTTTGAGAAAAGAGTCTGTTGACCTTTTCAAAAAGCAGGAAGACATCTTGGGGGGACATCAGGGTCAACTGGCATCACATAGTTCACAAAGATGATGTTCTACATCCTACTTTGGTTAGTAGTGATTGGACCCTTAACAGCTCGTGAGTGAGTGGTCATCTAAAGTGCAACTTGGCCTTTCCCTATCTGGAGCATAGAAGAGTGAAGAAAATCAAAGACAC
>NW_006408583.1:8134930-8136407 GCF_000296735.1 Chrysochloris asiatica | reverse complement strand
GATAGGATGATTGTAAAACTAATGTTCTCCCATGTAAACTATCACATAATTCACAATAAAACACTTAAAAAAAAAAATCCTGGATAGACTGGGAGAAAATGGTGGAACAAAATTCATAAAAAAAGATTGGGCCTATTGGTTGGATGAAGATTGGTGGAACCCCATGACTGTGGCCCTTAGACACCCTCCAAGTCTGGAACCGAATTTACCCCAGTGGTTCATCTTTTAGCCAAATGATACATAGGCCTATGTGAACAGTAACAACTATAAGAAATCAAAAGGGCAGCTTTTGCTCTGGGATAAAACTCAGAACACAGGGAGTGATGGGAAAGGACAAATGGCAAACATAGGAAGGAAGCCAGAAAAGTGTTGCTACATTTTGGGAACTGCTATGTCACAAAGCAAAATGAGTATAAATTGTAAATGGAAAACTGGTTTACTCTATGAACATTCAGCCAAATCACAATAAAAAGTTAAAAAAAAAAAAAGAGTAAGCCAAAAGAAGTCTTAATCTATTATGATACCACCCTCTAAAATTAAGCCCATTTTTTGTTCTTTTTACTCGTGGTGATGTGTCAGAGATTTTAAATATTATGTTCTGCAATATAATAGAATTGTCTCCATGCAGACTGTCTAGACAGGGCCGAGACCATGTCTGTTTCATTTCATTTTACATAGCAGCTAGCAGTCTTGCACAAATAAATGCTTTTGCTGATGATGTTGGTGTTACTATAAGCAGGGAGCCAAAAAAATGGGATAAAGCTTGGTACCTTGACATTAGCACTTTATAATGCTTGCATAAAACATTAAGTGTTATATAAAATTTACAAATGTCTGGCTATATTTTGAAAAATAAATGATTTCAGCACATTTTATGCTTCTTAATATTGCCCTGTTAAATTTGTTTACATGGAGAAGGAAATGTCAATCTGTCTGTGCAGAAAATAAGCAAGAACCCCTACTCAGTATCCTTACTGTCTGAAATATACAAGTACTCATGACTATTTTTTAAAAGAAAAGAGAGAAAAATAGGTATTTCATCAATCAGAAAACTATTGATTTGAAATTTCCTGCAAGATTTAAGAAAGCAGAGTTGGGATTCCACTATGAAGAACATAACCTCTGTTTAATTTACTCCTTGTGTTCATTCTTCCAGAGCTTTTGCTTTAGTAGAAGGGGTCACATAATAAAGATAAGTGTAATGAGTTACTTATAGGGCATATTGTTGTTGTTAAGTGCCCTGGAGTTGATTTGACTCATAGCAACCTTGTATAGGGTTTCCAAGGAGTAACTGGTGGGTTTGAACCACCAACCTTGCAGTTCAAACTGACCTTGCAGCCCATTGCTTATCCTACAGTGTGCCACACCAGGATTCCAAATTATAGGGCATATAGATAAATAAGCTATAGAAACAAGGACAAGTAGAGCAAGATAACAAGGAATCCACTGTGGGTGATTTGCCTAATCCTATAGACAC
>NW_006408583.1:8123555-8134160 GCF_000296735.1 Chrysochloris asiatica | reverse complement strand
TACCTGACTCAGGGTGAAGTGTTTTCAATCACTTCATAATGCATGTGAAAGCTAAACAATGAATAAAGAAGACTGAAGAAGAATTGGTGGCTCTGAATTAGTGTTAATAAAGAACACGGACTATACTGTGAATTACCAGTTGTTGTTAAGTGCCATGGAGTTGGTTCTGACTCACAGCGACCCTGTATAGGTTTTCTGAGGAGCCACTGGTGAGCCTGAACCACCAACCTTGCAGTTCAAATGGCTTTGCAGTCTGGCACATTAACCCACAGCGCCAGTAAAATGAACAATTTGTGTTGGAACAAGTACAACCAGAATGCTCCATGGAAGTGAAGATGGGAAGACTTCATCAGGAGACCAGTTCCCAGAGCACGTCTTGTTTGGGAAAGTTGAGTGTCAGTGAAAAAGAGGAAAACACTCAACAAGATGAATTAACACCTTGGCTGCAACAGTGGGCTCAAACATAGCAACAACTGGGAAGATAGCGCAGGACCAGGCAGTGTTTCATTTTGGTATACATGTGATTGACTTGAGTTGATAATCTCTATTCGACAGCACCAAACAACAACAATTTTTATAAGATAAGAGTGCTAGGTCTTTCTCCCTCGAGCTACTGCCAACCTTCCCTTAGTAATTAAACACTTAACAATTGCATCACCATGGCTCCAGACATTCAGTATACACTAAGGAAAACCACGTCTCAGTGTCAGATCTGAGGACTTGTGGTATCAGAAAACATCTCTCCAGATTTGATATTTCAAAGGTGATGACAAAACAAGTGTGTTAAATATTTTTCAAAACATTTAGAAATCTCAGTTTCTAAATCTTAATTTTCAAAAGATCCGGAAGTATAGTTGTTACATGAACCAAATTATACTTTAAAACTAAAACCCTTGTACCTGGTCTAACTCTGCACCTGAGAGTTATTCTGTTATTATGATACCAGTGGGACAAGAATTTACAATGACTCTGCTTGAATTTCCACCTTACAGCTGGATGATCCCAGATTCATCAGACATTCTGTGAATTCTTGAACTGTGCTTGAGATGTTTTGGGTTCAACAAAAAAACCTTTCTCCAAATATTTCTTTCCTTAATTTTTAAACATGTGTATTTCAAGAGAAATTTGATTCATATGTTTCTGATTCATTTACAATTAAATCATCAAATGTTATTTTGCAAGAGCTATTTGATGTCCAAGAATCTTTCTGAACCTGTTTTATAAGTCCTCTTAAGTCCTCTTTCTTAAAACAGGAAACTGCATTTTGCCAAGTACAAATAAACTCCAACATGAAAAAGCTTCAAGTTCATTTTCCAACTATGAACTTCAGGTTTTAAGTACATTCTCAATTTAGCAAAATATCTTTTCCAATCCTCAGAATAATATAGGCAGAAGGAAAGACAGTAGTGATTGAAAAAAAAAAAAAAAAAAAAGGCACTTAACAATAACAACTACAAAGGTATTCATGAGCATTGTTATTCTCAAAATTAAGATTCCTATTATTAAAATTCAGAAAACTTGTACCAAGTGTTTTTGAAGCCATTGTTATTGTTTTTATGTGCCATGGAGTTGGTTCCAACTCACAGTGACCCTGTACAGGGTTTGCGAGGCTGTAAATCTTTATGGGAGCAGAAAGACTCATCTTTCTCCCATGGAACAACTGGTCATTTCGAACTGCTGACCTTGTGGTTCGCAGCCCGATTCTTAACCACTACGCTACCAGAGCTCCTTTTTGAAGCCATTAGAAACAAGTAAATTGCAAACAAGAACTCATGATTCTCTGTGAAGTTTCTAAATCTTTTTACTGTTTGTTTATTTTTTAAAGCTTTTATTGTGAATTGAGGATAATTTACATGGAAGAACATTGGTTTTGGAATCAACATACTGTATTTTGTTTTACTGCAATGATTACAATCCCTTCCATGTATCATTGGTTAACAGTATTTGCTTTTATTCCATCTTTACTTATTTATTTATTTATTTGATGTACACAAAAACATTCAGGGATATACGTATTCATTTAAACAACCAAAGGGCACATTATTGATGGTCCTAGGGTCCTCTGTTCCTGGAATGTAAGATTAACAGCTTCACCACCCCCTTTAAAAAAAAAAAAAAAGTTTTTTATTGTAAATTGAGTGATAGTTTACATGGGAGAATATCAGTTTTACACTCATTGTTTCAATGTAATCATCATTCAACAGTATTTGCTTCTATTCCCTCTGTTTTTTTGGGGGTGGAGAGGAGGATGTACACAAAAACACTCAGGAATATATAATCATTTAAACAATCAAAGGACACTTTCTGCAAGCCTGCCTCCTGGCCCCCAGGACACAGCCTTTCTCTTTCCTTGAGTCCAGAGTCCTCAGCTGCTCCCTCTCTCTAGCATCATCTCTGCCTCCATCTCTGGTGTGGCTGCTTCTCTGGATAGGGTCCCACATTCTGCTCATGCTCTTCTCCCATGACGGTCCCAGGGCCCTCTGTTCCTGGAATGTAAGATATACTACTCCCCACTTTTTGTTGCAAAACTTCTACTTTTACAGTTGTGGTAGTGGCAATTAGTCATGCTAATAATTACTCACTATTGAATCATAAGAATCTTATCCATTTCCTTTCACCAGACCGGTCTAGACAAGATGAAAACTATTCAGTGGGGTTTCTTCCTTCCCTGTAACACTCTGAAACTAAACTCCCTTTTGAAAGCTTGTAAGGCAGTCACTTCATGCCTTTATATTGTTGTTGTTGTTGTTATGTGCCGTGGAGTCAGTTCCGACTCATAGCGACCCTGTACAGGGTTTTGAGGCTATAAATATTTATGGGAGCAGAAAGCCTCCTCTTTCGCTCATGGAACAGCTGGTAGTTTTGAACTGCAGACCCTGAGGTTAGCAGCCTGATTCGTAACCACTATGCTACCAAAGCTCCTTTATAGCCACTCCATTTTAGGTAGCCAGTGTCTATGTTTTCCATCCCTGTCAACCCTGTATATACAGAGGGGATACGATTGATACTTGATGTGAAGGCTCCTTCCCTCTCAGTTGGTATTTTGAGCTACTGCATCCATAAATACAGATCAAGTTCATCCAGTTGTAGCTATTTACACTTGTTTCCTTTATCAAAAATTGTTGTTTTTTATCCTCCTCTAATCGAGTTCTGATTATCAAGCCATCAAGGCAAGGTCAAATGAGTACTGTCTACAAGTTTGGGTGTTCTTGTGTGTCTTCCTTCACATCATATCAGCTGGATTCTTCACTCTCAGCTCTCGCTCTCCGTGGCTATGTCCTTGTCCTTGCGCTCAGGAGTCCCCATGTCTCACTACACTTTGGACCAACCAACCTTTCCTCTTTCTTAACTGTCTCATCTCCAGGTCGACAGGAGTCTATGGAATGTGGCCAAACTCAGCCCATATCTTCACTTCTGCCTTTTCCCCGCTTCCGCTCACCAGCTGACCAACGTGGTCGCCAGCAATCTTATTTGCCTGCTCATGTATTCCCACTGAGGTTTAGTCTTGGAGTGGAGTTTGTCCAGAAGGGACTTACTTGATTGCTTGCCTTGATGGCTCTACTACCCCCTTTTTGTTTTACAACTTCTACCTTTACAGACAATTATTCATGATTGAATCAAAAGAATTTTATCCCCATCTCCTTTCATCAGACCCATCTAGACAAGATGAAAACTATTCAGTGGGGATTCTATCTTCTCTCACACACTCTGAAACTGAACTCCCTCGTGAAAACTTGTAAGCTAGCCACTTCGTGCTTTTATGTTGTTGTTGTTATGTGCTGTTGAGTCAGTTCTGACTCATAGCGACCCTGCATAGGGTTTCCGAGCAGCAGCTGGTGAAATTGAACCACCAATCTTGCAGTTCAGACGGCTTTGCTGTCTGGCACATTAACCCACAGTGCCACACCAGGACTTTGTGCCTTTATAGTGCCCCTCAATTTAGGTACCCAAAGTCTAAGTTGTCCATCCCTATCTACCCTATGTACAGAGGGGATAGGCTTGATCCTTGATGTGAAGACTCCTTGGCTCTCAGTTGGTGTTTGGAGATACTACATCCATAAGTGTAGGTCAAGTTCATCACATTGTGGAAATATATAATTGCTTTCTTTATAAAATGTTTTTATCTTCCTCTAGTCGAGTTCTGATCATCAAGCTGTTGAAATATGTATTTTTTGGATACATATAAGAAAAAACAAAATTATTAATGCCTCTTAATTTTTTACTAGTTTTGCCTTAAATCATCATTATTTTAGGAAAGGTGGGAAGAATCAACATGTCTGGTTACACAGAAGAGACTAATCATAGACTCTATGAGAGTTTTATGTCTGTTCTAAGATGAGGTAACACCATCAATTACCAGATATAACTGACACTCTTTTCTTAGAATTGGGTAAATACAGAAAATTGCCTGATTCCTACCAAGAGATCTCTTAATTATATCTTACCCTTAATACTTTAATGCAAAGGTGATTCACCTTGACCCTGGTAATCCTTTCTAACTGGTTCTCCTTTATTTACAGAAAAAGGAGGTGAAGGTAATTATGGTTATGATTTGGGACTATTTTAAAGAATGACGTCAGTGTTTTGCTTTATTGAATTAGCGTCAGCTTTCCTTCTGTTCTACAGAGTAGGCAAGTGAGTCTTGGTGTGACAGGCATTATGTAAATAAAACCATTTACTTAAATATTATTAAACTATCAGTTCAACAGTAGAAGATCCCATGCTATGACTTGCAAGGAAACCTGTGGATTAAACTGACCAACCAAGGAAGAAGAGCACTAGGATAGAGTGTCAGCAGTGGAAATTTAGGGAAGAAAACATACAGCGTTTGTCGTATTGTTGTTGTACAGCAGAAGTTAGTGAGGTCTAAGCTGAGATTGGTAGAATTTTCAAACTAAACAAGTTGCTAGTCTTGTTTTTGGAACGTGAGCCAGGAAAGGAGTAAATATTAAATCAGTTTGTGCTTTTTTCATGGGGCATATAATCTGAAAAGAGCTGGTGTGGAAACATTTGTGTCACTCATTTCTGTTTTACTCTCTCTGTTTTGTAACTCATTAGGTAGTCTTGCAGGTTTCTGTTTTTGTCTCACAAGACACTGGTAAATACCCTGGATAACTAGAATTCTTATATTGTGTTATCTCTATCTTGCTTTATCCTTCTTTGTAATAGCTATAGCTTCTGGATAGTTGTTATTTATTATTCATTTATCTCTGACTCTACTCACCAGAGAGTAAGCACTCTGAGAGCAGGATTTTGTTCATGGCTCTTTCACCTGACACATTGCCATTGTGCTTGCATGGGGCCTCACAGCCTCTTCCCACTCATAACCACCTTCTGTATAACACAAAGAACATGTGCCATCCTCACAATTGTTGCTGTGTTCAAGCCCATTGTTACGGCCATTGGTGTGAGCCTACCTCATCAAGGATCCTTTTATTCCATCCATGTTGGCTCTAGTCTGAAGACTTTTCCAACTTGAGGGGCTCTTCTCCCAGTACTGTATTGGGCTATCTTCTGTGTGATTGATCCCTAGGGTTTTCACAAGCTGTTTTTTGGAAATACACTGACAGATATTTCTTGTTAGTCTGTCTTAATCTGGAAGCTCTGCTGAAACCTATCTTTCATGTAACCCTGCATGCGGGTGCTTGAGATACTGATGGCTTAGCTTCCAGCTTCAGCGCAACACAGAAATCACCACAGTACAACAGACTGGTAGATTGTAGTGGACACATTGTAACACCCGATAAATATTGTTTGAATAATGAATTAGTTTATTGAGGTCTAATAAGCCTTAGGAGTCCTGGTGTAGCACTGTAGGATAAGCATTGGACTGCTGACCACAAGTTGGCAGTTCAAACCCACCAGCCACTCTTTGGAAACCCTATGTAGGGTCACTGTAAATCAGAACCGACTCAGTGGCACTTAACAACAACAGTAAACTTCAGATCACTGTGCTTGATTCTACTTTAAATGATATCTAGAACACAGGCATTCTCTATACACAAGTAGCTAAGCATTGTAAGACTATGTGCCAGCATGACCGTGAGACCAGAAGAACTCGATGGTACCTGGCCACCACTACCAACTTCTCTGAAAGGGATCACATTAGAAGGTCCTGAATAGAGTGGGAGAAAATGTGGAACAAAATTCAAAATATAAAAAAAGACCAGGTTATAGGTCAGAAAGAGGAACCTGAGACTATGACCCTTGGCCACCCTTCAGGTCTGGAGCTGAACTCACCCTCATGGCTCAATTTTTAGCCAAGTACCAGAGAGGTAGGTAAGGGAAACAACGTTTGTGAGATTTGCACACCATGGAATGGGCAACCTTTCAAGGTCAAATGAGCAGCGTGTACCTAAGGACAAAATGTAGAAGGAGGTGGGAAAGAAGGTGGGATGGAAAAAAGAGTCACAGGAAAGAAAGAAGGTGAGTGATTAGTGATGGTGGATTGAGGGCATGTAATCATTGTAATGAAGCGCAGTGTCTGATTTGTTGAACGTAAAACTAATGATCTTCTCTGTAAACCTTCACTCAATTCACAATAAAAAGTTAAAAAAAAATTTTTTTTTACTATAAAGTGTTTAGCATATATAAAAGAATATTAAAAATGCATGTAAGCATTTTTAAGAATTAAGAAGGAGTGCAGTATCTCCACAGGATAAAGCACTGGGCTGTAAACCCCAAGGTTGCCAGTTCGAGGCCACCAGCTGCTCCATGGGAGAAAGATGAGGCTTTCTGCTCCCACAAAGATTTAAGTCTTAGAAACTCTATACAGGGTCGCTATAAGTCAGAATCAACTCGACAACACTTAACAACATCACAACAACAAGTTTGCAATGATAGCATACTGCTTAAAATATTTTAAAGATACAGAAATAATATGTGTGTACAGAGTTTCTGAGGAACAGCTGGTGAGTTTGAACCGCTAACCTTGGAGTTCAAACTGACCTTTCGATCCTACAGATTCACACCAGAACTCCATTTAAAAATTAGTAAGTGGTAAATTTTAATTATACCTTTTCAGGGCAACATTTAAAATCAGTTAAGCCTTATTGGATAACTGTTGTAGTTCTTGTAGCTTCCTCATGTTAGCGACCCTACGTGCAACTGCCCAGTTCTGCGCCATCCCCCAGTCCTTTCTACATTTACATCCATTGCTACACCCACTGTGTCAATCCATCTTGTTGAGGGTCTTTCTCTTTGTCACTGACTCTCAACATTGAGCCCCTACATTACATATATTATTATTTTCCTTTAGTATTATGTTTCATTTACTCTAAGAACATACATAATACTAACAGTAAAATGTTTTGAGAATTGATGCTATATTTTGAGTGATTTTGTGTTCATCCTAAATAAACATTGAATTGCCTCTACTCCCCCTCCCTGAGAGTTTGTTTTCCAAACTACTAGAGTCTTATATTCCTACTTAGCCTTCCAAAAAAAAGATGAAAGTTTTTTTCAGAAGAGTAAGGGATTCCATTTAAAAAAAAATAATGAATAATTCTGCCTCAGAATGCTATTTATGTAAAGAAATTTCAGAGAAAGAAACCTGGTCAAAGAGAACTCTCAAAATGATAATGCAATAACCAGGAACTGTAGACAACCACATGCAAACCACTGATTTAAAAGCAAAAATTTTAATAAAACAGCTTTCTGCGGCTAAGTATTCTACATTCTTACATGTTGTTGTCGTTGTTACATGCCCTTGAGTTGGTTCTGAGTCATAGTGACACTGTATAGGGAGGGCTTCCGAGGAACAGCTGGTGAGCTTGAATCATGGACCTTGCATTAATTTGCAGACAGGCCGAATAAAATAAACCTATCAAGAAGTGTTTTCAATTTGCTTTCATTGAAGTTTATCATTCATTCGATAGTAGGCATTGTCAGTCATAGCCCTGCATTGACAATTGTCCTTTATTAAATATACATTTAAAGCAGTCTTATTTTCCACTTGTCTCTGCCAATTATGATTTGAAATGCAAATTCAGAAAATCTCCTAATTCTTCTAAGCCTTTCTCTTCCATGGTCTCATTAAGTAATTACAGTAACAACCACCATGTATTAAGTGTCAGTATTTGGCCAATGTAAGCTCACGGAATTCTTCAAAACAACTTGAGAGTTGACTGGTAGTATTGCCTGTGCTCTATTTATAAGAACTCTGCCATGCTACCTCAAGCTGTCATCATGCGGTATAGATCATGGATTTTTGTTTCTTTTCCTTCCCCATGTTTAGTTTGATATGTTTTTTATAGATGTTTCAGATTAAAAAACAAAACAAAAACCTCACAAGTTAACTGAACCCCTCAAAAAAAGAAAAATCTTGTATTAATGGCATTCAGTCTTTATGCTGCTAATTCATAAACTATAGAATGGTCACACTTGTCAATATCAGACCTGAATGGGGCAGAGAAGCTGTCAGCTGACCCCTTGACTTTACTAGGTTCAACTTAAGTTGCTGGGAAATCAAGTTAATTCTATAATATGGAAGGCTCTGTGGGCCAATCAACATCTTTCAGAAAATGTGTTTCCACATGAATTTTACCAAATAATATTAATCAGAAGATGATTGCTATCTCACATCCTGACATTTTGAGAACCAAACAATCACATGATGGCTCAGATGATAGAGGAAGGTCGATTATCAATTACCTGGGATTTTGTACTCTGAGAGCTTGATAGGGCCGGCCTTTTTAACCTGTGTCTGTCCCTCTGCCCTCTGTCCTCCAGGACTGCCCACCAGAAGCTGGTGATTTCCGGGCTCAGCAATGCTCAGCTCACAATGATGTCAAGCACCATGGCCAGTATTATGAATGGCTTCCTGTGTCCAATGATCCTGACAACCCATGTTCACTCAAGTGCCGGGCCAAAGGAACAGCCTTGGTTGTGGAACTGGCCCCGAAAGTTCTGGATGGGACTCGCTGTTACACAGAATCCCTGGATATGTGCATCAGCGGTTTATGCCAAGTAAGTGTGAATTCCATTCATTTGGGTTGACTTAGTGCCTTTGTATAAGGAGCTGCTGTAAAGCCTCTATCATTCGGTGTCAGTCTTCCTTGAATTCACGAGTAATCAGTAATAAATTTGAAAACTGACATTAATTTCCTTGGAAAAAGAAAGCGTTTTGTGTTAAATAAAAGTTGACTAGATTTTGTTTTGCTTTTTCTTTCCTTGAATATGGAAAAATTAAAATCCTTGAATATTGTGTGTTGTACTAGATTCTGAAATTACCTAGCTGGCTAGCGATGATTTCTTTCTTTCTTTTTTTTTTTTTTTGAGGCATTTGGATAATCTGCATAATGTTTAAAGAGAGTAGGTGTTGTGTTTTTTCTGTGGTATACCCATTGTTTTCGAGTCAATTGGGACTCATAGCAACCCTGGAATATAAAGTAGAACTGTTCTGGAAGGTTCTCAAGGCTATAAGCTTCACAGAAGCAGGCTGCCACATTTCTCTCCCATGGAGCAGCTGGTGGGTTCAAACTGCCCACCTTTCAGTTAGCAAGTGGGCACTTAACTCATGTGCCACTATTTCTCCTTTTGTACTATATTAACCATATGCTTTTCTATTTTATAAAGTAGACATTTTGAGAAACCTTGCCTCTCCCAAAACATATTGATTGAATGTTTTTATTATTTTTTTTGAATGGCTGATATCACAACTAGCACCCTAGGAACAAACATAAAATGTTGTTGTTGTTGTTGTTGTTGTTGTTAGGTGTTGTTGTTGTTGTTGTAGGTGTTGTTGTTGTTAGGTGCTACCTCTTTTTCACGGACCCTCTACTTTACCAAACATGCTGTCTTTCTCCAGGGACTGGTCCCTCCTAATTCCCTTTGTTAAAAAGTTCCTATGTTTGTGTAAAAGTTACATATAGATTCACATTATGTTAAAGGAAGAACTCCAGGATAAATTACTATAAGAGATGTGAGCTATCAGGCAAGGTTTTATGTGTATGAGAGAAAGGCAAATATACTAAATCTTAAAAAAAAAACAACTCTTAATCATGAGACAGGAAAACTGTGACATGTCAAAGTGCTTGTCAGGTAGGAAGGAGACTAGAGATTACACATATATGTATGTAAGCATATATATACATATTTGTTGTTGTTGTTCTGTGCCTTGTAGTCAGCTCTGACTCATGTGACCCTGTGTAGTGTTTCTGATGCCGTAAATGTTTATGGGGGTAGAAACCCTAATCATTCTCATGATACATATGCATATGTGTGTGTGGATCTATATATAGAGAGATAGATGTATGTTTATATACATACGAGGGTGAGCCAAAAGTATCCATACTCTGATGATCTTAAAACGCCTGCCCATGTCTGTGACTAATAACAACACTGAGGGTGCACACGTGAATCTGTTGAATAAACAAGTGACAGTGGATTATGTGGCAAATCACTGGCAAACCAGCCATGGCTCTGACTATGAAATAATCCATGACAGACTTGGGTTTCGATAAGTTTGTGTCAGATAGGTACAGAAACAACTCAAAAAAAGAGCATACAAGAAGCATTTAGACATCTGCAAACAAAATTTGGACCAATGCTCAGAGGAAGGTTAAAATCTGTTTAAAAATGTGTTACTGGTGATGAGACATGGAT
>NW_006408583.1:8113666-8120845 GCF_000296735.1 Chrysochloris asiatica | reverse complement strand
GCATTAACCCACAGTGTCACACCAGGACTCCTGGGACTCTTAGTAGTGTTAAAATGGAGTTATAGAATTTGCAAAAGCTTTGGGAATAATAGTTGTAAAGCAAAGAGTTGTAGAAAAAGGACTACGTTATAGGGAGTGATAGCTATGAGACTAGTAAGTCCTTATGTGTGTGTATGCCAGTAGAGTAAAACGTGGCAGGTTTCCATTTTGTAAACAAAAAAACTGAGGACCAGAAAAAAATTGCATGATTTTCTGTAAGTTATATGGTTGGTCATGGCAGAAGTGGGACTAAATTCAGGTTATTTCAACTATACTACACTGCTGAATGAACCAAAATAAACAAGACAGGTCAGCAAATTAGGTTTCATTTGTTTCAGTTGCATATGAGTTCAACGTGGCATGTTTTTTTCCCTAGACTAATCCTGCCAGCTGGATTCGTGTGCCTTGGCAACCGAAAGGGAATCCTATCTCAGCAGCCACAGAATAAATTTTCTATGTAGTAAATACAGAGTAATAGTGATGGACTTTGGGCTCCAAGTAGAAGCATGCCTTCTTAATTGGATTCTTATGAGTGTGGCTTGTTAGATTTGGGGGCAAGTACAAATTATAAAATATTTGAAAAGAATATAACTAATACGTGGAAATCACGATATGTAGAAGTTACAAAGGGGCTTTAAAAAGTTCATCAAAAATTAAATGAAAAGATTATGAATGTTTTTCACAAACTTTTGAAGACCTTCATATTATTAGCTTCTTCATGTATTTGCCTTGTGAGAGGCAACAGTATAGTAAAGGAGATGGAAGAACACAAACTATGCAAGTGCTAACAAATAGCTTAGTTTGGCAAAGGAATGGAGCACCCATCCCCAGGCCTACAGGTACTCAGCAAGAAGATGGTGGTTGTTTGGGAAGAAATCTTGGAGGCCTGAATGGCAGGCGAAACTATGGTAAATAATAGCTGGCCCAGAAAGAATTAACAAAGTGCTGCGCTTTGTTGTTGTTAAGTGCTGTCGAGTCCATTGCGACCCATAGTGACCCTATATAGGATTTCCTAGGAACAGCTGGTGAGCTTGAAACGCTGAGTTTGCAGTTCAAACCAACTTTATACTCCAGTGTGTTAACCCACAGTGCCATACCAGTACTCCAGATAAGCATGAACCTAGGCCAGTGGAATCATACTAAGAACAGAAAAGAAACTGAGTCCAAAGCCAGAAATGAGTTTTCATTATGATTATAGCTAAGGAAAACGGTAAACCTCCATCAAACTGACCCCCTACTGATGGTGACTCTAGATCTCAGTAATCTGGTGTGAAGCTGTGGGGTAATGCACTGGACTGCAAGGTCAGTTTGAACCGCATGGTGGGCAGTTCAGGCTCACCAGCTGCTCCTTGGAAACCTTATACAGGGTTGCTATGGATTGGAATTGACTTAATAGCACGCAACAACAACAAATAAAAATCTTTTAAGTAGATTGTCAGACCATTCTTCCTAGTTATATTTAATCAGGAAGCCCCTCTCAAACCTGTTTAGAACTATTGTTGTTGTTGTTGTTGTTAAGTGCCATCGAGTCGGTTCCGACCTATAGCGACCCTGTACAAGGTTTCTGAGGGTGTAAATCTTTATGGGAGTAGAAAGCCTCATCTTTCTCTCACGGAGCAGCTGGTAGTTTCGAACCGCTGACTTAAGGTTCGCAGCCCGATTCGTATGAAAACTGACAAATGGATGCATGGGATGTATTGACCAGGAATCAAACTGGATCTCCCACATGTTGTTGTTGTTAAGTAAGCTTGAGTCAATTCCAACTCATAGTGACCCAGAATAGGCTTTCCAACAAGCAGCTGGTGGATTTGAACTGCTGACCATGTGGTTAGCAAACCTGTGCTGATCCTACAGCACCACACCAGGAGAGCAAGAATTCTACTACTGAGTTCAGTGTATCAAAAACTGCAACTTCATGTGACTGGCTAGTCGGTGGCATCCTTACCACCACTGCCATCATCGTCCATATTGGCATGATTAAAATCTAACCTTGTTTTACAAAGGGAGTGGCAGAACTGAAGAACTAAATGATAGAGAAATAAAGACAGAATACTTCAGGGTGGATATACTTTTTCAGAAGAAGAGTGAAATTAATCGCATAAGTAAAGTTAAGGTATCTACTGCTACTTCAAATGAGTTAAAATATATACATTTCAACCTACTTAGAAAAGTATCATTTATTTAGACTGTGTCTGTATATTAGTGATTAGTATTTTCAGTCGTTGGTGAGACACATTGAGAAAAAGTCATATATTCCTATTTGTTTAAATACTGCCAAGAAACTTAATACTAATTTAAAAGAACAGTTTTTATTAACAACTTCTCCAAGTTTCCTGAAAAAATGATCTCCCTTCTCCTATTTTTCCCTTCCCTTCCAGTGTGCCCCCAGTTGCTGTGAATTCTTAGCTCCATCTCAGCTTTATTTTTTGGCCTATTACAAATTTTTTTAAAAAGTTAAATATTTTTGAGGATAAGCAGAAATTATAAACAAATCAAGAAGCAAATATTTGAATTTGGACACAGCCTTGTCTTGATAGACAACCGCGGCATAGAAAATCACAGATGTGCCCCTCAGAATCATTTATTTATTTAAATTAGACCTGTTTGTTACTCAAAAGTATATTGCCAAGATGTGCCAAACACCTGAAACTAAAAGTAAATCACCAGAGCTGTGCAATGACTTGGAGTTAGAAAACAAAAAATGAGGAACAGTCTCTATGCTTCTTAAACTGAAAGAAATGGAGAAAACTTCAGCCTCAAGTTGCAGTATTAAAAATTGTACGGGCAAAATATTGAATGGCACAGGAAACATCAAAATGGGATGGAAGGAATATAGCGTCACTGACCTAAAAGCCTAAAAACATCTGATTAAAGGGAGAAAAGTCCAAGCTATGCTGAAGACATGGAGAAAAACAAGCCTCCAGGAATCGAAGGGGTATTATATGAGATGCTTTAACAAACAAATGCAACACTGGAAATGCTTATTCTTCCAAACCAAGAAATTTCTAAGACAGCTACCTGGCCAACTGATTGGAAGAGACCCATACACGCTAGTCCAAAGAAAAGTGAGCCAATGGCTGCGGAAATTATTAAACACTAGCATTAAAGCATATGTAAATAAGATTTTTGCTGAAGAGACTTCAAAAATTATGACAGCAGGTTACAAATTGGGCTGTGAACCTCAAGGTCAGCAGTTCGAAACTACCAGCTGTTCCGCGGGAGAAAGATGAGGCTTTCTGTTCCGGTAAAGATTTACAGCCTTGGAAACCCTGTGCAAGGTCACTATGAGTCGGAACCGATTCCACGGTACTTACCAACAACAACATACGGATAGGGAACTAGCAGAAGTTCAAGCCAGATTCAGAAAAGGATGTGGAATAAAGGATATCATTGCTGATGTCAGATGAATCTTAACTGATCTCTGTATCTAGATACTGACATAGTTTTCCCTAGTGTTCACTCTGCATGTTAAACATCATTATCTTCATTTAACAGAGGAAGAAACTGACTTGCTCAGGGATACCCAACTCTGTCTAACTCCAGAGCCCCTTCTCATGAGGCCAGGTGGACAGAGGCAGGTGATGTTTGGGAGGTTGTTGTCATTGTTAAGTGCTGTCCAGTAGCTTCCAACCCATAAAAACCCTGTATAGCGTGTCTGAGGAGAGGCTGGTGGGTTTGAACCACTAACCTTGTAGTTAGTAGTCCAGTGTTTATCCTACAACACCATCCAGGACTCCATTGTTATTGTTACGTGCCTTCAAGTTGGTCCCGACTAATAGTGGCCCTGTATAGGGTTTCCAAGGAACAACTGGTGGGTTTGAACTGCATCACCTTTCGGGGAGCAGACCAGTGCTTATCCTACATCATCACACCTGGTCCATCAACTTGGCTGTACACCAGAATCACTAGGAAATCTCTTAAGAGACACAACTCCTAGGTCTCATCTCTAAAATTCAGGCGGTTCAAACCTACCAACTGCTTCTTGGAAACCCTGCACAGGATCCCTTTGAGTGGAAATTGACTTAATTGTATTTAATAACAACAACAATGGTTATAATTCTCCACTTAGGATGTTCTTATGTGGCCAGATCCATTAACCACCTACAGAATGAAAAGCAGGCAGGATTTAACGTCAAAAGACATAGATTACAACCCTGACTTTTTTTAAATTAACTGTGTGAACTTGATCAGGTTATGTAGCCTTCTTAAACTTTATTTTTCAATCTGTGGAAATTGGGATTGTCTCACAAACTGTGAAATGTCTAGTGAGGAAGTATGTAGCAGACTGTGAGTGGCTATGGAAATGTGAGGACTTGAACATTTTTAGTTGAAAAATACATTAAATTTGTGGTTCCCTGTAATGGTGGACTTTCATAACATTTTAACATTTCAAAACTTTAGAGAACATAATAAAACAACCAATTTTTTACTCAGCTTAGTAAAGACATCTTTTTTTTTTTAAAGGCAATTAGACCTCCTATGCTCTACTTTCACCATCATTATTTCATAACTGAAATTTTAGTAACAAGAAAATAACAATAGTTTAATTTCAGACTAAAGGACAATCCTTTTAATTGAGTGCGTTTTGTCTAATGAGAAGGTTACTGCCCTGTCCTTATTTTTTTCTTTCTTCTCCAGAACCCAGAAATTGATACTTGGCATAGCTCAAAAACCAGCATCTGGAAGGCCCTACTATTGAGATCATTTCATGCATCCCAGAGAAATATTGCTGCCCTCCTTTTGTTGCTAAAGTCACATCTGAAACTCAGTAATCCAGTGTAGGGTTTTTGAGGAGAAGCTGGTGGGTTTGAACTGCCAACCTTTTGGTTAGATAGTCTAGTGCCTACCCTAGAGCACCATACCAGACTCAGTTGTGTTATTTTCCCAGGATGTGACAGCTAGTTAATGACTGACCAGAGGTCAGAGTGTCAGTATCTATCTATTGACACTTTTTTAACTGTGCTCTCTATGCTATTTCTTCAGTTGATCCCATGGACCAAGAGTTTGTCTAGGTTTAACTCTATCATTTACATGATGAAAACAGTTGGTTTGTTAAATTTCCTTTTTCAAACTATATTCTCCTCTTTCTCTCCTTCTTAAAATCTGATCTTTTTCCCCTGGTGCGTTATTGTTTTATTGTCTCCCCACCACATGTCTCTGGCAGAAAAACATTGAGATTTGCATTTGCGCTCTATCAGTTTGAACTAGATGAAGGTGGCAGTGGGGAAAAGAAGGGAGGCAACCTGTCATCATAGTAAAGAGCAAAGGCTTTAGAGACAGAGTCGCCTGGGTTTGAACCACAGCTTACAACTCATTGAAGTAATAATAACTTTGAACAAGTTCCTAAGCCTCAGTTGCTTCATGTGCAAAATAAGGATACTAATTGTAATTACATGATAGGATTGCTATGAGGATTAAGTGATCAAATGCATTTAAAGTGCTCACTCTGAGCTTATAAATACTGTCAGTATTCTTACTAGTACGATCTAAGTTACTTCTTGGTTTTTCCTTTTCCTCCTTTGGTCTTGGTGAGTGCATGGTTTGATGTGGTTATAGATACAAAAGGGATACTGCCTTCCCAATGAATAGAGTTTCTGTTAATTTCCTATTATAATATTTGTTAATGGGTCCATATTATACCATTGTCAGCTGCTGATCCAGTGAATTGTATCCTGTACAAAGTTAATGAGCCATCACAAATAGGATCCACTCTGTTAGTACCACTGATATTCATTTATTTTCATTATTCAAAAGCCCCATTTATATTTGTTGTAAAGTACAGTCAGTTTATGTCTGAAGTATAAAAAAGAGTAACATACATTTATACATAGAATGACAGATGCTGCTGTTAAAAATAACTTTTTGCGATTATTTAAAAATAAAATAGAGGAAATTATATTTTATTTTTCAGTAATTTAGAGTATCTATAATTGATGAAATTCATTAGTTGCTAATTCTGTATCAATTATATAAGTATATAAATTATAACAGATCTGCATATTTATAACATTGCTTATAGTTATCTTGAAAAATAATGTATTTTAAAGAGAAAGAGAAAAACTCCTTTCAAGTAGTTCCCTATATAAAATTTAATGAACGATATGATAAAGAAGGGATTACACATTGAGCTGTTAACTGCTTGGTCAGGGGTTCGAATCTACCAGCTGCTCCACAGGACAGAGATGAGGCTTTCTGTCTCCACAGAGATTTAGAGCCTTGGAAACGCTCTACAAAATCGCTATGAGTTGGAACCAACTCAATGGCACACAATAACAACAACAGCAACCTCATATAGGACTGTAGGATAAGCACCCGACTGCTAACCACAAGGTTGGCAGTTCAAACCACCAGCCACTTCTCAGAAACCCTCTACAGAGTCCTTAAGTCGACCATACTTAACAACAACAGCAACATAATAATAAAAAAAAAAATTAGCAATAGAAGATAAAAGATTTTTAAAGGCTCCACTTTACTTTGGCAGCATTATAATGAACCATACTTCTAACAAAGGTGCTCCTTTCATTTTCAGTAATTCCTGTGGTAAGTAGTTTGAAATGAATTGAACAGAATGATTGTTTCTCCATCTCTGTCTGTGACCTAAGTCACTAGTATCAAATGTCTACCAGTTATTCCAAGGGTGGTGATGTCAGAGCAAAGTGTTGGCTGTTTTTTTCTTGTGTATTTGATACTCTAATTCCACATAGAAGCAGGACATTTAAAAAAATATTTAATGCATGCTCTTTCTCCATTTTGCAGGACATAATAAAGCTAAAATGAGTTCTCTTACTACTTCCTGGTTGACTTTGAGTAAATTATTTAGTCTCTGAACCTTATTTATTTGTTGTCTCAACAATCTACTTGGATTCAAAGTTGAATGTGATCTCTTCCCTCAGGGGACAGCACCTTTGTAGGGTTATTATGAAAATTCAGTCATTTGATTTTTACTTACTTATTTAGAAAATTTTTACTTAGGATTTAGTTTTATGCTATGATGCTGTAGGATAAGCAGTGGACTGTTAACCACAAGGTCCATGGTTCAAATCCATCAGTCACTCCTTGGAAACCCTATAAAGGGTCGCTATGAGTTGGAACCTACTGAACAGCACTTAACAGCAACAAATACTGAAAATACAAGAATAA
>NW_006408583.1:8075872-8113491 GCF_000296735.1 Chrysochloris asiatica | reverse complement strand
AAGAACCAATAGATCCGTTTTGGAAGAAACGCAGCCAGAGTGCTCCTTGGAGGCCAAGATGGCCAAACTTTGTCTCTCATACTTCAGACATATTGTCAGAAGGGACCAGTTGCTGGAGAAGGATATCATGTTTGGTAAGGTGGAGGGTCAGAGAAAAAGAGGAAGATCCCCAACGAGATGGATTGGCCAGGTGGCGGCATCAATGAACTCAAGCATGGCAACTTTAGTGAGGTTGTTCCAGGATCGGGCAGTGTTTTGGTCTGCTGTGCATAGGGTCACTATGAGTTAGTACTGACTCAGTGGCACCCAACAACAACAATAACAACCCTCCCAGAATTCATGCTCTAAGGGGAGTTAGTCTAGTTGGTTCCAACTCCATAGCGACTCTATTTAGGATCTTCAAGGAGTGACTGGTGGGTTTGAACCTCTACTTTGTAATTCAAATCGACCTTGCAGTCTAGTGCTTATCTGACAGTACCACACTATAACTCCAAAGTATACTATAATTACTGTAATATATATTTCCTCTCCAC
Source organism: Chrysochloris asiatica (assembly GCF_000296735.1). Lineage (NCBI taxonomy): Eukaryota > Metazoa > Chordata > Mammalia > Afrosoricida > Chrysochloridae > Chrysochloris > Chrysochloris asiatica. The sequence goes on along the minus strand of NW_006408583.1, from coordinate 8,112,958 downwards.
AGATAGGGTGCTCTTTCTAAAGTTCAAGGAGCCCTTATCTTACCGTAGTTAACACGTTCAGCTAGTAACTGAAAGGTCAGCAGTTCAAATCCACCAGGTACTCCATGAGAGAACAATGTGACAGTCTGCTTCTGCAGAAATATATAGCCTCAGAAATCCTGTGGAGTAGTTCTGCTGCTCCATAGGGTCGCTATGAATTGGAATAAACTCAATAGAAATAGGTTTAGATTCTATAATACAGAGCTGACTTCATGACTGTAGCATATATCCCAGTTTATTTGTATATACAGTGTGTGTGCATGCATACATTTGTCATTTTTGCCTTGTTGTTGTTCTTAGGTGCCCTTGAGTCAGTCCCAACTCATAGCAACCTTGTATAGGGTTTCTAAGGAACAGCTGGTAGATTTGAATTGCCGACCTTGCAGTACACTATTTATTTTACAGCACCATGTTTAATCAAGACAGGGAGCATCAAGGAATACTTAGAAGAATAGACTGCTAGAAAGAACAAATTTATGCTTAGAATTGGAGAAGTAGACTAAAGACATAGAAGCCTCAAGTAGTCAGGGTCTCTGTCATGAGGAGAAGTATAAACCAAGTTAAGAAAGTTGAGCTTGTTTATATTGAGAGTCCAGGGTACTGTTGAAATAATTCAAGCAGATGGACGATAAGGTGAGATGTGTATTTTTTAAAAACAGTATTCTACCTGCAAAGAAGGAAATTGGCAGATGCATGAAGAGAAGAGTAGAGGTTTGAGAGCAAATCAGATGATAGAATCCATGACTTTTCTGATTGGAAGTGGTATGAGAGAAAAAGTAAGAGCTGAGGACGATGCTCTTGTTTCTGTGTTGAGGAAAATATGCGGCTTCTGTTCACTGGAATGTAGACTACAGGAGAAGGGAAGGGCATTGGTTTGCTGCAGTGGCGAATGATGGGGAGAAAACATGTACAGTATAGAATCTGCCATATGATATTCACTCAGTGAATTTCTTCCTTTCTTAACTCTTGGCTTCTTAATTGGAAGGTTTGTTTACCTGTTCCCATTGTTTCAGTCGTCACTGGTCTATTTATGCATGATTAACAATCTGCCAGTTTGACATTTCTTAAGATCAGGTACCAGTTAAGAAACAAATCAACATAAATGTTGGTTTCTTTAAGGGAAAACAGAAATCAAGTTCATGTGAAGTGTTTTAAAGTTGACTGAGATATCCTCTCGATTTGAATTGTTAGGGTACATAGAAAGCAACAGTCTGCAAGGACTCATTCATTCCAAGCATTCCCTTTGAGTCTGTTGTTCATTGACAAACCACCTCAACTTATGGAAAGTGTTCCTCTGCTGTATGAGAATTTTGTTCCATCTTGCTATTCAGTTCATAGGGTGGGAGAGATTCTATAGCTTCCATGAGGGGGAGAAAAAATTGTTTTGGAAGTTATATCCATTGAATTTTCTCTCTGAATTCAACCATGACCTGAAAAGAATAAAATCATTGATTATGTTTTCATAAGAAAGTATGAAAGTAAATGAACATTGATTATGTTTTCATAAGAAAGTAGTGAAGTAAATGAACATAGTAATCTACTGCTGCTATCCCAGAAAGGAGCCCTGCTGGCATAGTGGGTTATGTGTTGTAATCCATTAGGTCAGAGTTTGAATCCACCAGCTATTCCATGGGAGATAGATGAGGCTTTCTGCTCCTGTGAAGATTTATGGCCTCAGAAACCTTAGCCAGGATAGCTATGAGTTGGAACCAAATCAACAGGCTCACCACCACCACTATAACAGAAATATTACAGTGGGTGATTTCAACACAGAGAAATTTATTTTCTCACAGTATGGTGGTGGTGGTGATGTGTCGTACCCTGTACAGGGTTTCCTGTACAGGGTTTCTGAGGCTGTAAATCTTTACGGGAGCAGAAAGGTTCATCTTTGTCCTGCGGAACACCTGGTAGTTTCGAACTGCTGACCTTGCGGTTCTTAGCCCAATTCGTAACCCCTAGGCTCCCAGAGCTCCTTTTCTTACAGTATAGGAGGCTAGAAATCCGAATTCAGGGTGTCAGCTCTAGGGCAGGACTTACTTCCTGTCAGCTCTCGGCGATGACCTTGTCTCTTCAGTCTCTGTTTCCTGGTTCCTTGGAGATCTCCTGGGACTTGGCACATGTCTTCCCCCATCTCTGCTTCACTAATTGGCTCCTTTTGTATCTTGTAAGGAGTCCTGGTGTGGCACTATGGGATAATGCACTGAACCTCAAAGTTGGTTTGAACTGTAAGGTTCAAATTCACCAGCTGCTACTCAGAAACCCTATACAGGTTGTCTATGAGTCCAAACCAACTTGATAGTATTTAACAACATATCTTGTAAGAGATTGACTCAAGAGATATGCTATACTTAGCCTGTGTCATTAAATGTAACCAAGACAGCCCATTCCCAAATGGGATTATAACCACAGGCATGTTTATTCTTAAGTGCCATCAAGTCATTATAATCACATTTGGGAATGTATTGTTGTCTTTGTTATGTTAATGACACAGGCTAAGTATAGCATATGCCTTGAGTCAATTTCTTACAAGATATATTGTTGTTGTTGCTAAGCTCGTTTGTCAAGTTGGTTCCAACTCATAGTCACCCTGTATAGGGTTTTCTGAGGAGTGACTGGTGAACTTGAACCTCTATCCTTGTGATTCAAACTGACCTCGCAGTTCTGCGCATTTACCCGCAGTGCCATACCCAGACTCCACAGACATAGAGGTTAGGATTTACGACACATATTTGGGAGTTGGGGTTGGGGGGTGTACAATTCAATCCATAATAGAAGGGATGTACTAGAAGAACACAATCAAATTTGATCGTTTTCAGTGTTGCTCGTCTGCAGAGTAATCGCATGCTTATCACCACTTGCTTGTCTTGCCAATTCTGTGAGACGATTTTATTATTTCTGTTTTATAAATGAGGAGTCTTAAGAATCAGGAAAGGTCATGCAACTAGAAGACAAAGCTATAATTCAAACCCTAGTATTTCTGTTAAACTACCCTTTCATCTGGAACAAAGATAGTTTAATAATGAAGCCTCGTATCAGTCAGTAACACCTGTATTTGTTAATAGAGGTATACTGTACCTGCGGTTGTCTAGGAACTGTGTGCTCTGTTTAGTAAGGATTTGTGCTCTGCCAACATCCCATAATCCTCAGGCTTCATCCCGTGATGTGCTGTTTCATGAATAATTCTTAGGCCACTAGTTTGTAGCTAGAGTAAAAATGATACCTCTTCCCTATTTTAATCGGAGTCCTGGTGTGGCACTATGGGTTTATGCGCTGGACTGCAAAGTCAGTTTGAACTGCAAGGTCAGCTGTTCAAGCTCACCAGTGGCTCCTCAGTAACCCTATGCAGGGTTACTATGGGTCAGAACCAACTCGACAGCACTCAACAATAACAAAAACAACCTACTTTAATAAGGTGCTCTGTTAATGTAGTGGTTACGAGTCAGACTGCTCACCTCAAGATCAGCAGTTCCAAACGACCAGCCATTGCACGGGAGAAAGAGGAGGCTTTCTGCTCCCATACAGATTTACAGCCTCAGAAACCATATGAGTGGTCTCTATGAGTCAGAACCAATTCCATGACACACTACCACCACCATTACCAACTACTTTAATGCTATGTTGGCATTGGTAGGGAATTATTTAGAGCCATTTATTCATTCAACAAACATTTGTAGACTTACCTTTGTTCAGTAAACTGTGCCACTGAGTATGTAGCAGCAAACAGCATTCAAGTCTTGCCTTCATGGAACCCAGAGCCTCAGATTTCTGTAGCATTCTTAGCTTGTACAAAAAGAATGCCTATTCCCCGATCATTTTTATTACCTATGAGAAGGTTTTGTGAAAATTGTTCTGATAGTCACACCAGACAGCAATTTGTTTTCTTGTGACTTCAAATGTAATACAGAATGGTACAGCTGCTTGAAAAATTGCCAGGGAGTTTCTTGAAAGAGTTATCACATGGCATAGCAATTCTATTTCTAGGTGTATAAACATGATCAATGGGAGGCAAACGATGCCCAGGCAAAAACATGTACAAATAGGTTTATAGCAACATTATTCCTAAAAGCATAAAAAGTGGAAATGACCCAAATGTCAATTAAGTAATGAATGAATAAATAAAATGTGGTATGTCCATACAATGGGATAATATTCAACAGTAAGAAGGATGAAGTAGTCTTCTGGTATTCATTCTTACATGTATAGTGTTTAGAAGACACAGAAACTCAATGCTTCCTAAACAATGATTCCTCCTTGCCCCTCTCTCCTGCTAAATGAAACTCTGATCTGTATACATTTAAACTCTGATCTCTATACATTCATCTATTCTAGGTATTTTATATTAGTGAGATAAACAATATATGTCATTTTATAATTTACTTACGGGTCTTCCATGTCCAAAAGGTCAAATCTGGTTCTATGGAGATATGAAAGTAAATGTCAAAACTCCTATCTTCAGGAAGATTACATTTTTATGGCGATGAGGCTCAAATAAAAATAACTGTAGTCAACAGCATCATGGTGTGTAGCCTAAGTTTGGGACTCGGGGTATGATAGAACTAGAAGGCGGGAGTCTTGAGTTTGTCATCTGTATGATTATGAACACATTTATTAGCTTCCTTAAGTCTCAATTCCCCTTATCTATGAAAGTCTCAGTAGTAATAAGAGCTGGTATATGTTGTTGTTGTACTTACTATGTGCCAGGGGAGCACACTGGCTCTGTATGATAAGCAATGGACTGTGAACCACAAAGTCAGTGGTTCATACCCAACAGCCACTCTGCAGAAGAAAGATGAGCCTTCCAGTTCCCACAAGGATTTAAAGCCTACGTAGTGTCACTATGAGTTGGAACTGACTTGATAGCCCCTAACAAAACCATGTGCTATGTAAGCATTTTACACGTGTTATAGCCATTAAAGCCTCATATGAGCTCAGGTGGGGTTTGTATTATTGTTATAATTTAGTAGAGGAAAATGAAAATCTGAGAGATAAAGTACTGCTGTTGCATTCGCTATGTATTATTATCTATTGGTGATTGGAGTCCTGGTGTAGCACTGTAGGATAAAACACTGAACCCCATGGTCGGTTTGAACCACAAAGTTGGCATATATTAACAACAATCTCTGGATGAGCCATCATTGCTGAAGCCATTAGATTCCTCCTAGGAGAAAACTCACAAAATGCAAAGTTTCCAGAGGCCATTAATATCAATCAGGCTTCCAGTGTGATGTAGTTCCCTCCTCCACTTATAAAAGGGACCAGAAAAATTGTTTTTTTTTTCCCTACAGGATCTTCCTAGGATTAAATTAGGTGATCTTGAGTCGGTTCCGACTCATAGCTACCCTGTATAGGGTTTCTAAGGAGCATCTGATGATCTTTAGTCATATCGTTCATTAATTCAACTATCCATAATTAATATGGTTACCACAGTTTTAGTCATAAAATGCTAGTTTTCCTACAAACTTGAAATGCAAAGTTTAAGCATATCAGAAATTTGAAGGGTTTGAAATTCTGCCTTTGGGTTAAAAACAAATAAAATAAAGTTAAATGAAAAATAAGCCAAGTAGAATTGGGGAAGACATTTTGAAATTGAGTTTCTTATGGCATGTCATATAAGGGCTTTAAAATGTTAAAAATCAATTTCAAATAAAAAAGGCAGTTGGATAATAATATACATTATCTGATTGGCATATTTCCAAAGAAATATCAACTAAGGTAAATGGATTATATATTCATAATGTTGTAGCTACTTTGTCAAGTACTTAATAAAAACAATTTAAAACATCAGGTAGCTTCCAGGTTTTGAGCCATGACCTTACTTTTACCCAAGTTTTAGCACATTCCTGGTTGCCAGAGACACTGCAAGAGACAAGTCCTAGTAAGGGGTTGCTTGTAACCCCAGCTGCCCTTCCTGTTGCCTCTTTGGTTAGACTACCTTGAAGAACTCAAATCAAGAAGGAACAGAATGTTTTTGCCATGGGTTGCCTATCTGTGATCCAAGAGCGCACTTAAGAATCTGAGAAATCTGGGAGGAGAAGCAGGAAATGATCTGTGTGGTTAATAGAACAACGAGGCCAAGACAAATTTGGAGTCCTTCGGAAATAGGCTGAACCTCTCCACAGAGCAAATCCCTCAGTGATACCTTTGAAATGAGCTTTGAGAGCTAAGTCTCTTGCTGAAGTCTATTGCTGAAGACACCGAGTCACAGAGCTGACATCGTACTTTCCCTAGGTCTCTCAACTAACAAGTGACAGAGCTAAGAAGACTCAAGCCAGGTCTTTAATCTGTAGTGTACGAGACTGCTGTATATAGATGTGTTAAACTAAGATTTCAAAATACTTTCTTTTAAGTTGCATTACTTGTTGATTTTTATTAGTTCCTATCACCATTAGCATAGTGTTTTCGAATCGGACTACTAAACTCAGGGTCAGCAGTTCAAAACTCTTGTAAAGGTTTACAGCCTCGGAAACACTGTACAGGATCGCTATGAGTCGGAACCGATTCCATGGCACACAACAACAACACCATTACTGGGGAGGGCGGTGGCTCCATACGATAAGCGCTGAACTTCAAAACACAAGATCCACAGTTAGAGCTCGGCAGCCACTCCCTGGGAGAAAGATGAGGCATTCTGCTACCACAAGATTGAAAAAGCCCTAGAAACCCTTACAGGGTCACTGTGAGTCAGAACAGACTCCAAGGTACTTAACAACAACAACAAATCACCATTGCTAAGTACATTTCAGTTCCTGAACTAAATTCTCTTCTGTGTGGCTACATTGTCACAGTAACATTCTATTCATTCAAAAAAATAGTTGCATTAAAAAAAAATTGTGGAAATTTTTGCTAACAGTGCAGCATTCTTAGAAAACTGTATGTACACAACTTCCCTTCCTGCAGAAATGACTTTTGCAAGCGGTACTGAGCAGTGAGTGGCCAGCAACTAGAGCTGGTTAGTCCCATGAGTACTTAGATTTGTGATTGCACTAGGGTACCAGTTTAGTGTCAACCAGCATGGCATTACAGATAATTTAAAGAAACAGATATTTCAGGTAATGTGAGGGGAAAGAGAAAAGCTTGGGAAGACATGGTCAAAGTCAGAATACAATTAAAGCACATACCCAGGGTTTTGTTTTTATACATTTTTGCTGCACATGACTCCTATCCTCTCTCCATCTTTAGGATTTCTACGGTGGGGAAAGAATTCTTTCCACCTGGTTACTCTCACCTCCTGAGGCAGAACCTCAGAATAACTCTTGGTTAAGAGAGAAAGAATTATTCATTGATCCAGCCTTTATTGAGCCACACAATATGAGTGGTTATTTCTTGAGTTTTATGGAGCCTGAACTAGGTTGAATGTTTTTTAATTTTTGTTTTTAAATAGGAGTGGCAAAGGACTGAGCAATGATCTGTTCTGCTATATATAAGGTCACTATGAGTCAGAACCAACTCAAGGGCATCTAACAACAACAAATGAAAGGATTTGATTGGGGGGTAAAAGATACAGTTTGGTTAGTGAAGTCCAAGACACAACCAATGGTATTAGAATGGAGCATGGAGCATTGCCACGGGCTGGGGGTGGGGGTGGGAGTTCGTGGAAATGTGATACATGCCTATGGATAGGTAATCAGGTCTGTAAATTTCTTTTCCTTGTATATTCCTAAATCAGGACTCAGATCTTGGTGACAATGGATGTTATTGACACTATGTGTATTTTCTATGACGTATAGACATAGTTTTGGACAGAAAGCTCTTAGAATGTTTAAAGGTCTTGAATGTGAGTTGTTGAGAGATGCAGTCTGAGAAATATCCCAGATTGTTTTCTGTAATAGGAAATGAATTATCCACGCAGTAGTTTTGAAAATCGGATTGTCCTGTTGCAATTACTAGTCACGATGAAAATGTAGGACTTGAATGTAGAAGAAATGTCTTTCTTGTTAATAAATGGACATGAGTGTGCTATTGCTTGTTGCCAGTGAAGGAAGAGTTAAACCTCCAGTTCGCTCCTCTGCTCCCTGGTGAGGGAATCAGATGGGCTGGAAATGCTCAGGAGATAATACTGATAGACAAGCCATGGAAAACCTCTGTCTTTTTGTACTAGGACAAGATGAACCTTCTACTTCAAACGTGAGCCTTGTCTCTTCTCCAGCCAACACTTCACTAGGGTTCAAACAATTTCTTAATGGATTCCAGCAAGATTTTTGTGGGCCTATAAGAGAGACGTTTCTGGTTTGCAGCCTGGAGGAATGTGTTTAGTACAATACCAACACTAGAATGAGGACCCACCTGGACTATAGCCTCAGACCAGGCTTCTAGTCTGGTTCCGATTTGGGGGCAACTTGGCAGCCTGCCTTTTTTGTTCCTAAGTATTGCTGCCATTTTTTAATTTGCAGTTCATATCTCACCTCCTCCATCAACCCTTCCCAGGCTGATGAGAAATCAGCCCCATCTGTACCCCAAATCTGGTACATAAACCCTTTTATTCTCCCATCCAAACAAATGTATCAGACACAGGCAATTCTCAGTTGTCCTTACTGATGAAAGAGTGCGTTCCTTAGATAATTTGTTATTTTATCTCGTCTGTCAAGACTTTACTTTGTGATAGGGGTGCACAGAGACAAAGAGTCACATATTAACAAGTAGCAGGAGGAGAAGTTGGACTAAGGGTGTAACAACGTGTTTGTGATGATGTCTCTCTCTGAATGTTTTTGAAACTATTTGCTGAATAATTCCATTTTTCTTTTTTAGCTCAGTAGGTAACTTCTGAGACAGCAAATCAAGTCACTTGGATAATAAGTAATAATGTTTTATGGAAAATGAGAGCCTAAGTTTTCACTTTCAAAGAACATCAGAGAACAGTTTTTTCAAAAACACGTTTTAGCATCTACTTCCTTTCCTTTTTCATTTCTTCAACCTCCAGATCTGTTTTGGTTGTCATTTTATAATTAATATTGCTGTTGTTGTTATGTGCCATCGAGTTGGTTCCGACCCATAGCGACCCTGTATAGGGTTTCCGAGGGTGTAAATCTTTATGGGAGTAGAAAGCCTCATCTTTCTCCCGCGGAGCAGCTGGTAGTTTCGAACCGCTGACCTTAAGGTTCGCAGCCTGATTCGTAACCACTATGCTACCAGAGCTCCTTCTTAGCAGCTGTTTTGTTGTTGTAATGCCATTGCGTCATTTCCAACTCTTAGTGACCCCTGTACAGGGTTTCTGAGAGCAGTTGGTGGGTTTGAACCACTGGCCTGTATCCCACAGCACTACACTATAGTAGCAGTAGTTAGCATTGTTAAATTTCAGAAATTTGCAAACACGTGGTCTCTAAGAGCTTTACATTGAGTCTTCACAATAACTTTGTGAGGCGAGATAAGCACTGTTGTACAGATTCTGTGTCAACCAGAGCATGGAGAGAAGCTACCTCCTGGATGAGGTCATGCTTGGATTCAGATTTAGGTGTATCTGGCTTCAAAGCTACTTACTAAACTATAATAGGAGACCCTAGGTGGAGCAAATGGTTAACATGTTCAATTGCAGATTGAAAAGTTGGTGGTTCAAGTCTACCCAGAAACACCTTGAAAGAAAGACCTAGTGATCTACTTCTGAAAAATCAGCCATTGAAAATCTAGGGAGCACAGTTCTACTCTGCCGTCCATGAGCTGACCATGAGTCAGTGTCAACTCGATAGCTGGTTTTGTTTGAGTTTCATATTATACTAATGACAGTATGGTTGTTGTTGTTGTTTGGTGTCGTGTTGTTGCTGACCCATAGTGACCCTATGCACAACAGAACGAAACACTGCCCAATCCTGGGCCAACCTCACAATTGTTGCCACGCTTGAGCCCATTGATGCTGCCACTTTGCCAATCCATCTTGCTGGAGGTCTTCCTCTTTATCTCTGACCCTCCACCCTACCAAACATGATCTCCTTCTCTAGCGACTTAGATCCATATAAAGCTTGCTCATTGGAAGGACAAGGGAGAGCAAACACACGGGGCATTGTCCAGCAAACACTTGGAAGCCACTGAACCAGCAAGTGGTGAAGGCATCTCAAACAAACACTGTAATGTGTTTACTTACATGTGTGCAATTTTACAGTGCCATCTATGTGTTCCTTATGTTAATTATTTTTGTGTGTGTTGCTTTTCTGCCTCCTACTTTACATCTGTGGTGCCGTAAGATAAGCACTGAACCACAGGATCTGCGGTTCAAACTCACCAGCGGTTCCTTGGAAATCCTATACTATGAGTCAGACCTGGCTCAATGGCATGTAACAATAACAACAACCACAACTCTTAAACGTACACATCTAGCTTATGACGCTGTCAAAAGCAGAGCTTTGCCTTCTGCAGTCTTTCCCCTTTAACAGCTAGTACAGTGCCATTTCCATGGGAGGCACTGAGACAAAGGTTTACTCCTGGTAATAGGGATCATGACACGGCCCTGAACTCCCTTTCTCCTACATTCATCTCCACCTTTACCCCGCCCTGCTCCCAAGCTTAGTTAATAACCATGAAAATAGTGAGATGTCTGTCTGCATGAAAAGAATTAAAAGTTAGCTGTGCCTCTTTGCATACTAATGAGGCATTTCAGAGTGTGGTGGGTCTACTTATGTATACGGTTGTTGATTTATGATTTTGAGTTCTTGTTTGGCAGGCTGAATCTACATCTGCAATTTAAATAACTCCGTAAAAAATGGAGCCTTGTTTCCTTCTTATCTAGCTAGACCCAAGGGCTACCATCACCCATCATTGTTGAGAAAACAGTTTCATCAAAAGTTCAAATCCCATTGCAGATAAAGCTATCACTTGTGGAACCCTCAAATGAGCCCTCAGGCCCAGGCCTGCACCCTTGCCTTGGTGCATGTTGAAAGGCATCAGCATGTTTGTTCCTGGCAGTGGGTTTTGTCCTTCGCTTTAGGAAACTGGAATGGAATGATGGGATAGACTGCTTTTGGTTCCGGTCTGAAGACAGATTGGGCCTTTGGGAGTATGTGAAGGATGAGTATGTGGAGAACTCTTTTTCTGTGGTCCTAGTTTATATTTGCATGCTTTCCTGCTACTGTAATTGTGAACATTTTGAAAGCTAAAGCTGCCAGTTTTCTGGCTTTTGTGGAATTTGTGAGGTTCTAAAATAAAAACTCATATGAATATAATCTCCTCACATGCTTTGGACTGCTTGGATTTGACCTCTGGAGTGGTCAGAGCTGGATGTAAAGGTGGTTTGATATGGGAACACACTCTTCTGCTTGGGCTTGGGCTTGGGCTTGGGCTTGGCCTACTCTGAGGACAGAAGCAGAGCTAGATACTATTTGTATGAGCTGGGGCTAAAGTCAACATGCTGCGTAACTCTCAATGTGTCATTCTGGGTTTTCTTCTCCTTTCTGACACTACGTGGTACAAATCAAAAGTTCACAACGGGGTCATAAGCACTAGCCTTTGGCTGGGCTTTGTAAGACAGTCTCTGCTGGATTTGGACACCCAGATGCAAGCTGTGTTTGGGCTGAATTCAGTTCTTTTGTTTTGTTTTGCTTTTTTTCATTCCCTCGCCCCTCACTCCTCCCATCTCCTATGCTTGTCAACTGCTACTGTGGATACTTTTCCCTTAGCTTAAGGTAGTAACAGAGTCAGTGCTGAGGTCAAGCTACAGACAAGCATTGAAATAAAATGTATGCGGTGCTGGTAAGGGGGTTCATGTTGTTAAGAAAGCTTGGGGATCTTCCTGGAGGATTTTTCTGTCCTACAAAATATCCTTCAGGACTCTCTCCCTTCCTGTAAGTGTGGCTACAGATTGGTACTGAGAAATAAACTCCAGAAACATCATGTGGTACACATATTTCTTCAGAAAGCGTGCCTTTTAACAGTGTGCTCTCATGTGCATAAACTAATGAATGTACATGATAATACTCTGTATCTCTTTTGAATTCAGACTTTTTTCTTAAATGTCCTCTGGTAGGTCAGATGGTCTGGTGTCATAGGAAGTTGTTGTGCTTCTTGTTGTTGTTGTTAAGTGCCATTGAGTCGGTTCCGACCCATAGAAACCCTGTACAGGGTTTCCGAGGCTGTAAATCTTTATGGGAGCAGAAAGCCTCATCTTTCTCCCGTAGAGTGGCTGGTAGTCTCGAACTGCTGACCTTGGGGTTCACAGCCCTATTCATAACCACTATGCTACCAGAGCTCCTTTGTGCTTCTTAGATGCTGTTAAATAAATTCAGATCCATAACAACTCCATGTGACAGAGTAGAACTGTCCCAGAGTGCTGGGACATGAACTGATCACCAGGTCTTCCTTCCGAGGAGCAACTAAGTACGTCCAAGTCACCAGCCTTACTGTTAACAGATGAGTTCTTACCTACTATGCCACCACGGTTCCTAGTAATAGGAAGAGAAAATGTATACTAATACTAGAAAGGGCTTGGAATCCCAGCTCTCACATTCTCTAGGAGGTTAATTGGCATCTGCTATGGTTTCTTCATCTGTGTTATCAGAGTTATAGGATTTCAGGGTGCTTATAAAAGACACAATGGTATCTGGCTTAATAAGCAGCATAGTTCCTCTCTGCTTACTGGTTTTTGTTGTTTTCTCTTCAACTGAGACATTTGAACAAATGCTGGAAATGATCACTCATCAATGCCCAGAAATTTGGAAGATAGCTACCTGGCCAACCAATTGGGCAAGATCCATATTTGTGCCTATTCCAAAGAAAGGTGACCTAACAGAATGTGGAAGTTATCCAACATTCTCACTAATATCACATGCAAGTAAAACTTTGCTGAAGATATTTCAAAACTGAGTAGCAGTGCATGCTCAGGGAGCTGCCAGAAAATAAGTCAGATTCCGAAGAGCATGTAGAGCAAGGGATATCACTGCTGACAGCAGGTGGCTCTTGGATGAAAGCAGAGAATACCAGAAGCATGCTTACCTGTATTTTATAGAAAATGCAAAGGTATTCAACTGTGTAAATCATAACAAACTATGGCTTACATTGTGAAAAATGGGGACTCCAAAACCCTTAGTTGTACTCATGCAGAAAATGTTCATAGAACGAGGAGCAGTTATTCAAATAGAACAAAGGGATACTAACTGATTTAAAATCAGGAAGGGTGTATATTCCGTTGGCATAATGTAGTCCAAAAAGACAATGTTCTACATCCAACTTTGGTGAGTAGTGTCTGGGATCTTAAAAGTTCAGAATGGCCATATAAGGTGCAGCTATTGGTTTTGCCATGTACAGAAGGGGAAAGAGCGATGAGAATCAAAGAGGCTTGGAATTAACTAGTCCAATGGACTAATGAAACATGTGGTCATTAGTCTTTGGGACTTTGAGACCAGAATGACTATCTGGTGCCTGGCTACCGCTACCAGCTGCTCTGGAAGAGATCACATTATAAGGTTCCAGGTAGAGTAGAAGAAAATGTAGGGAAAAATCCTTCAAAATTCTAAAATAAAAAATATTTAAAAAATCAGACTTGATATTCAGAAAGAGCTGGAGAAACCTAAGACTATGGTCTTTGACCATCCTTCAGGTCTGGAAAGGAACTCACCCTGGTGGCCCAGTGTTCAGCCAAGGGGGAACAACACAAGTAAGGTATGCTTACCGTGGACTGCTCAATAATTCAAATTCAAAAGGGTAACAGTTGCCTAAGGGCAGAGTTGCAAAGAGATGGGAAGGTGGAATGGAGACCGGAACTCCAGGGAAGAATCTGGATAATTGCTGTTGCAGGCATGGATTGCAATCAGTGAGATGAAACAGACTGTGTGATTTGTTGAATGTACAACTGATAATCTTGTGTGTAAACCTTCACTCACTTCACAATACAAAGTTCTTAAAAATCAGGAAAGGTGTGTGTTAGGGTTGTATCACCATATTCATTTAATCTGTAGGTTTAGCAAATAATCCAAGAAGCTGGACTATATGAGTCATTAACACCTGAAATACATAGATGACGCAATCATGCTGGTGAAAGCTAAGAGGACTTGAGGCACTTATTGATGAAGATCAGAGTACAGCTTTCAGTATGGTTTACACCTCAGCATAAAACAAAACTCCTCACAACTGGATCAATACGCAACATCATCATAAATGAAGAAAAGATTGAAGTTGTCAAGAATTTCACTGTACTTGGATTCACAATCATCGCCCACAGAAGCAGCAGTTAAGAAATCTAAAAATGTATATAGCATTGGGCAAATCTTCTGCAAAAGACCTCTTGAAAATGTTAAAAGCAAAACTTTTACTTTGAGGACTAAGGTACACCTAGCACAAGGTGGTATTTTCAATCACCTTATATGCATACAAAAGCTGGGCAACGGATTAGGAAGACCTAAGAAGAACTGATAACTTTAAATTATGGTGTTGGTGAAGAATACTGAATATATTACAGACTGCCAGAAGAACAAACAAATATATCTCAGAAGAAGGACAACCAGAATGCTCCTCAATAGGAAAGTGTAAGAATTCATTTGTATGTCTGTGAGTTGGTGGTTAGTAGCATTTCCTGAATCTTTCTGAATGAGAAGAATGTGAGCGGTCATTTCTGTCTATCCCAGGGCCTTTGAGTGATCTTTTAAAATCTAGAGTGAAAGAGCAAACAGTCATGTATTGCAGTGATTCAGCAAAATGCAACTAATTATCCTTCCCCATAAGGCTATGGTTTGAGAGCTCTCTGTCAGCCTTTAAAAAAAAAAATTTCTAGCCCAATTCAGCCAACACATCCAGCACCTAACCTTTCATCTGCTTTAAGACACACATCTTTGACCTATTAAAAATCAGGCAGTCTGCATTTCTCTTAGAACTTTGAAATTGTTGTTGTTGTTGTTGTTGTTGTTTCTCATTGGTAAGACATTCAAATTTCCATTATCAAGAAGGCTACTTTTTCCTATTTAAAAAAAATAAGTAAATGATTTCATTTTGGTCAATATATTCAGTTGTCTTGCTCCCATTAAAATAAATAGAGTTTGAATATTTCTTATATCAAGATAGATTGGAACACTTGCTTTTTCATTAAATGAAGCTGTCCTATCAACACATCCACCTGGGTGGAAGCTCTCATGTGGAAAACAAGCTCTTGCCTCAGCCCTGTAAGCATGTCTTTACCAGGACCTCAGACTTGAAAAGAATATTTAGGAAATCTCTAATTTTTATTGATGGATATATTTAATGATTGTTTTTAGCTTGTACATATTTGAAAGTGGTTCCTGAAATAGCCCTGGATCCAAGTCCTCACAATTAGAGAGCAAAGGAAGAATGGTGTAAGAATCCTAAGCATTCTTCTTCATTTGAGTAGGCCGCAGAAGAAATGCTTTGCTACTCCCCACCAGTTTCAGATAGGTACTTTCATTTGTAATTATAACCCCACCAAATTCCCAGAGGTCATTTCCCAAAGACCAAATCAACTTGGTACTCATTCATGACACTTTCAGCAGAGTTGTAGTTGTGGGCTGTTGTCTTGGTTTTGACTTACAGCGACTCTATAGAGTTTCTGAGAGTGGCTGGTGGATTTGAACTGCTGACCTTGCAGTTAGCAGTCCAGTGCTTATTCCACAGTGCCACAGCAGGGCTCTTCATCATGTCTTTCTCTCTTCAGCAGAGTAGACTCTCCCTAAAGGAGAAGACAGTCTTCTGCAGGATTGGAGTTGTGATCTTACTTTTTATCTGCTGCTGCCAAATCCCGAGGACCTGAAATGGATGTGGGCTTTTACAAACTTGACCTTGAACTGAAAGTTGTGGGATGACAAGTCTACATTACATATGGCCAACTCCCTAAGGCACTTCTTACAGCTTCAGACCCAGTTCCAAATATACACTGAGCAAATAAAGAAGAGCTCCTATTTGAACAGTGAACACTTATTCCCCCAAAATAATCAGGATACATAATCTGATAATTATGGAAACTATAGAAGATTTGAAAATAGAATTGTCCCAGAAATTCCAGGATACATGTATGGTCATGTATTATGTGTGAGGCAGCTTACTAGATCTTTTTATATAAGCTATCACATTATATCCTTGCATGTATATACAGCAGATTTGATTGTTGTTTTCTAATTCATGAGAGAATTGAGTCTCACTTTGAGAGTCTATGATGTAGTCAAGCAGGCAATATTAAGTCTTCATGTCCAGGTTGATTCTTTCTCCCTCCACAGTGTGATGATTCCTCTTTCATGAGTCAGGACTGCACAGCTTGTAGACTCTTGGTGTAATAATGGTGTCCGGTTAGGGACATGAGTGTGTGGATGAAACACTGAGATGAGCACTGTAGTCTCTCCTTAGTCTTACGTATAACAGTTCTAGAAGGAGAACAATATTGTCTTCACATATGAAACTCATACTAGAATTAAAGATCATGTCACAGAACAAATAGTTCTGTGACCAAGTAAAAATCATATTTTTTTCCAATAAAAGAAGTATACTAACCCATCCAAATGCTTTGTGTTATGTCAGAGCTCTCTGCTATGACTTGGTTTCTACAGCTGATATGAACATGATGCCTTCTGCATACATTAGGGAGTCCTGGTGTGGTGCTGTGGGTTAATGCATTGGCCTGCAAGGTCACTTTGAACCACAAGGTTGGTGGTTGAAGCTCACCAGCCGCTCCTCAGAAACCCTATAAGAGAGTTGCTATGAGTCGGAACTGATTCCACACATTACTTAACAACAAAAACAACAACATGCATTAGGGAGTCCTAGTGTGGCCTTGTAGGATTAGCACGGCGCTGCTAATCACAAGGTTGGTGGTTCAAACTCACCAATTGCTCCTTGGAAGTCCTATACAGGGTCGCTGTGAGTCAGAACTGTTTCTACCATACTTAACAACAACAAAAACAACATCATGCATTAGAGCCATATAAGACAGAAGATTAGAGTTCTTTTACAAATTATATTTTGGGGTAAACTCTGCTTTCGCTCAGCTTTCTCCACTTCCCTGTAAAGAGGTCCAATGTGGGCATACCGAAATGGTAGGAAAGGAAAATTGAATTGATCACTGGAGAATGATGGCTTTAAAGCAGAATACTGTTAGTACCATCCAAGAAGCTTCAAATTCTAGTAGAAATTAATATGTTTGGAGGCATAACCAAGAAATAGACTTGAGAGCAGAGGATGACACTAGTCTTTTGACCTGGGGATCTGAGGTACCTGAATGATTTTTATGAAAGAGAACTCTTTGGGAAGATCACATCGGTGGGGTTTTCAAAAGGTTCTTGGAAAATAGGAATTAAAAAATAATAATAATTGTCCGCATTTTCAAGTCCCCTCATGCATACAGCCATCTCACTACTGATTTTGGACTATTGACTGCAGATAACATATCCAGACATGTAAATGAGAGCTTTATTGAATGCAGAATTTTGCTGAATTTTGGCTCTTATGTGGCATTTTGAACTCCTTAGATGTAAATTTCCACAGAAATTCTCCAGCGCTGCATCTGATTGTGTCCTGGTCATCATAGCAGAATGGCTACTTTGTGGTGACTTACTAAACAGACACATTCCAGTTAGAGCCACATTTGTATCAGGGCAGAAGACCAGCTGCTGTCCTTTCTTCTCAACAAAGGACTCCTGTATTTGAGCAAAAACTCTATACTGTAAGTCCAGCAGCAGAAGGGAGTCCAAGCAGTGATGTCAAAGTATGCTATGATGTCACCACAGTCCACAAAGAATTACAGTTAGTGCCATGTGAAGGGAGGCCAAATTCAACACTTCCCACTTGGGGACTTCACAGTCTGAAAGTCAGAAGCAAGGCCAGAGGTCAGGTCTTTGTATAATTTTGTTTCGCATTCTCCAGACACCCTAATTTTGGAAGCGGGGGAGAGAGACGGCAGCCTGGTTAAGAAAAGTCACTTGGCCATCTGCTGAGAATGAATTCTAGTGTCTGCATGCATCTGTGTCTATGCTAGGTAAATTCTTAGGATTTCTGCTAAAGTCTACTAGGTAAACAAATTTAACTAAAAGCAATTTGCAAAAAATCCAGATGCATTTAGCAGTAAATTTACATGCGAGTTTGACTCAGGCCCTGAAACATTTTTTTTTAAAAAGGTGTAATTCGAATCAGGCTGTAAGCACCTGAAAATGTTAATAAATACTGGAAATAAGATTTAGTCATTCTCTTTTACTCTTTCAGTATATTTATGCAGCCTTAGATATTTTGGGCCTTGACTTTATCAAAGGCAGCACCAGAAAAACTCTTGAAAGTGTTTACAATCTAATAAATTCACCACTGCATGCGTCTTAGCATGGACGTCTCTCTTCTTTTCCATGTGCTGTCTATTATAACGCGATAACACCAAAAGGGGAAGAGACTACTGATACATTGTGAAGATTGCAACCAATGTCATGGACAATTTGTTGTTGAAGAAACTGATTTGCTATGTAAATGTTCACCTAAAGTACAATAAATGTTTTAAAAAACAGGAAAAAGAGAGAACCCCCAGAGTCAGTTGGGATCACCCAACAATCCTACCTAGAACTTGCAAGGTGAGCATGCTAATGAGAAAAATATCTACTGCACAGACAATTAAGAGGAAGTAGAAATAGAACCCTGAAAAAACAATCCTACCTGCACAATTCCTTTCCCATCAAACCAGGACCTCCTTACTGTAAGATTTAGCCATTGAGTTGTTGCAGTTCCCATCTTTCAGAAGACGTGGGCTTGGGGAAGGATTATGGCGCTGGTGCAATCATATGACCTGCCAAGGGCTTTAGCTCTCACTAGACCTTAGGAAGAAGACTCAGACCGAGGGATACCCAAGCTAAAGTCCGTTAATAAGCACCAAAACTCAGGTGCTTAGGAAATCAAGTACAAAGCAAATTTCAGGATCCAAAGCTTGTAGTCAAGTTAGGGCATAAACCCTGGGGCATTGAGCCTAGTAGAAAAGAGATCAGAAGGAAACTCATTCAACAATAATAGGCATTTATATCTCCAGTGCAAGTCCGTAACAGTATATAATGGACCAGAGACATTGCACGTAAAATAACCAGTAGAAATTAAATTCTCGGATTACAGTGCTATATAGTGACCCATCCTTAGACATCATTTTCTTTTCGACAGAGAGCTTTCTTTTGGTCTTTGGAAGACTACGATAGCTGCCATTGGGTTCTAGGTTGGGACAAGGAAGAAAATTCTCTGAAACCACAATATAACTTATCTCGGTTACCTGTGGTCTTGTTTATTAACTGAATCCATTCATTCATTCAACCACAGTTTATTATTATTAGTTGCTTGCTGTATGCTAGAGACTGTTCTAGGTGAACCATGAACAAAACATACAAAAATCTCTTACCTTATAGTGTTACATTCTGGTAGAATAAGATGGAAGTAAACAATTAATCCAATAAGTAAATTATATCAAATTACAAAATCAGTGCTATTGAATAATAATTAAAGAATGGAACAAGTAAGAGGACTTATTATGGAGAGAGATGCATCTTGTTGTTGTTGTTGTTAGGTGCCATCGAGTCAGTACCAACTCATAGTGACCCTACGTACAATAGAACGAAACACTACCCAGTCCTGGTCCAACCTCACAATTGTTGCCACACTTGAGCCCATTGATGCTGCCACTTGGCCAATCCATCTCATTGGGGATCTTCCTCTTTTTCTCTGATCCACTACCTTACCAAACATGATATCCTTCTCCAGGGACTGGTCCCTCCTGACAATAGGTCCAAAGTATGAGAGACGAAGTTTGGCCATCCTGGCCTCCAAGGAGCACTCTGGCTGCACTTCTTCCAACACAGATCTGTTGGTTCTTTTGGCAGTCCATGCATGGTACTTTCAATATTCTCCTTCAATACCATAACTCAAATGCATCAATTGTTCTACAATCTTCCTTATTCACTGTCCAGCTTTTGCATGCATATGAGGTTATTGAAAATACCATGGCTTGAGTCAGGCACACCTTAGTCCTCAAGCTGACATCTTTGCTCTTCAACACTTTAGAAAGGTCTTGTGCAGCAGACTTGCTTAATGCAATCGTTGTTCAATTTCTTGACTGCATCTTAAACAATGGTTAAAGTAGTTTGTGTTGAGAGCCAGGGAGTGATTTCAAAGCACAGATTTACGGGAGTTAAGGGAGCTCCCATGGGAATATCTAGAGAAAACTGTTTCAGTCAAGGCAACAACCATTGCTTTCCTAAAACGAGAAAATGCTTCTTGGTGAGTTCGAAGAGTAGAAAGGATAATGAGCCAGAGGGAGTTGAGGTCAGAGTGGTAACTCTGGTAGATGATGGATGTCTTTATGGGCTATTGTAAGGACTCTAGGGAGTCCAAAAGGAAACTCAGTCCTACTAGCAATGATTGGCAAACCCCAAAGGAGGTAATGCTGTGTATGGGGAGAATCCCTCTAGAAAAGCTTTGGCTAGAAGAAGATAAATTAATGCTTTCACATGAGTTATTTTCAGAGTGGTTACCAGAATGCAGGTGAACTGAGGGCCTCATCTGGTTAGGCTTATATATATGTTGTTGTTGTTGTTATGTGACATCAAATCGGTTCCGACCCATAGCGACCCTGTATAGGGTTTCCAAGGGTGTAAATCTTTACGGGAGTAGAAAGCCTCATCTTTCTCCCGCAGAGCACCTGGTAGTTTCGAACCACTGACCTTAAGGTTCGCAGCCCGATTCATAACCTCTACGCTACCAGAGCTCCATATATATATACATATATATATGTATATATATATATATATATATTTTTTTTTTTTTTCCAACAGCCAATCAAGTCTTTATGTTCAGACAGCAAATTCAGATACAAAAGTCCATTGCCCAGTTTCCTATTCTGACAAGTCCAAGCTTGGCAGGGGATAGGTAGGGGAGGTTGGGGTTCACCACAGACTCTTTCAAATTCAGAGGTAACAGACTTCAGGACGAGGGACTTCTCTAGGGGATGGCAGAAGGGAGGATTTTATTGCATCTGCTGAGGGGGGATGTCTTCCTTCTACATTCCCAGCATCAGGAAACTAGGGAAGTTGATACCCCCAAACAGAACCCAAAGCCCCAGGGAGACAAAGGGGCCAGTTTGGCAGCTGATGTGGAAAGTGTTGAGGGTGAATATAGCTTCCCAATTTGGCAGGTCCCTCCCTGCAGTGACAAATCAGGCTGAGGTAGGTGGGGAGCAGGGCAGGGGTTCTGGGGACCCCAGCTAGGCTAAGGAAAAGGAAGGAATGGTATGGATTGGACTGGAGCAGAGGCCCAGCCCCCTCCCTGCTCCACACCACCCTTGGGCTGAGGTCTGGGCACGGTGGTCCTTCTAGGAGTCCTCACCACGCCAGGCCCATGTCATTGCAAGATCCAGCAAGTAGTCTAGTAGCGACCAAACTTGGTATCCTCGATGGTACTCCAGACGTCAAAGACGAACTCATCCAGGAAGGCAAAGTCACCAAACCGCTCGTCCAGGGACTCTGCAGCTCATCTGGGTTCTTTCTGTCCTTCCCCAACTCCACCATGGTGGTCACCAGCTCTGTGTCCCTGATGCCCATGTATCTCTCCAGCAGGTCATCTACCTTCTCAACTGCCTTCTCCTCAAAGGCCGAGGGCCGATCCTCCACAGTGGCGGGGTCCCAGAGTCAAAATTGCAAGGTCCCTCAGCAGGTGCCTCGCTGGGAGCCCAAGCCAGGGTGGCTACACCCACAACACTGGCTGATTATGTCAAAGGCCTTGCAGGCTTCCAGAGCTGCAGTGTGAAGCTGTGGCCGTGAAGCAGCTCTTTGAGCAGTCGGGCCACCTCGTGGTGGTGGCAGCCCAGCAGGTTCTGCCCACTGATGGACCCAAACATGTCGCTCGTGCTGCTGAGCTAGATGAGCCCTAGCGCCTCCTCCGACTTGAATGCCTCGACCTCCTTGCGCTGCCACTTGAAGTAGGTGAAGATGAAGTCCTCCAGCCCAATATGCCTGCCCCCCAGGAGCTTGTTCATGTCCACTTTGTGAGTGCTGAGGGTGCAGAATATCATCTCTGCAGCAGGCAGTCTGAAGGCCTCCACAATCTTGCAGTACAGCTCCTTGACATTCACCTTCCATTGGAGGCCCTGTCTCCCCTGACGCCCAGCCTGCTATAGTCTGGCTCCGCCTCCTCATTTTCCACTGCCCTAGTCCCAGTGGTATGAGAGATGAGAAGAGGGGATCTAGACTAGAAAGGTCAGTGGCCTCTTTCTAGTCCCCCAGCTTTCTACCTGGCCCCCCACGGCCTCTTGTCAACACAGCAGCCAGTGTGACCCAGCTGTGTTGCCTTGGACAGGTCACTTCACTTAACAGGATCTCAGTTTCCTCATCTGCACCTTCACTGCTTTCCTTAGAGTGCCCAGCTCAGCCCTCTGGTTAACCTAATATCTTAGGGATTTATCAGCATTTAATTGTAATGTGTCTGTATGTATGTGTGTGTCTCTCTCTTGAATAAAAGTAACTAAGACTGTTTTGTAAGATAGATTCAATTAGATTTCTCCATTAAAAAAAGATAAGAAAAGAAACTGCCCATTAGCGTTATAGCCTCAAAGCTACTTTAACTATAAAGATACCACATTTTTTTCTGGTTGCTCAATCTTAGTACTTAGAGTTGTAAGTGGGTGTTAATTTTGGCAACAAGGTATGGCTTTCAGAATCCTCCATCTCCTTCTCTTTCCTGTGTCTTCCCAGCACTTTTAACCCTTACAGGAGCACAACATCACCCAATAGAAGGGTCACTCATGGATGACATAGCGCTTCTCAGCTCTGACAGCGCCAATTCCTACTCATGTGATCTTGGACAACTTGTTGAACATTGCTGAATTTCATTTTGATCTTTGTAAAACATGATGATAGCTCGTTTTCAGGGCTTTGTTAAAATTAACTGGGAAGATATAGACTGTATCTAAATATAGCCTTATACTCATTGATTTGATTTAAGTATAATCAGCAACTTCATGTGTTGCTCCTCCCTAGGGTATCAGAACAACAAACAAAGGACTATACCAGTGTTTCCAACTTTTTAACACAAAGGAGCCCTTTTATTATTTTTTCCTATGGTACTTGTACTTTGGAAGTTTCCATTCACTCAAAATACTGCACGTATTAAGCTATAGTTTGTTTTCCCATTTTACGACTTAAGACTTGAATTTGCAATTAAAAATAAATGCAGTAAAAATCAGGATTTAGCTTATTTTTATAAATAAGCAGTTGATGTTTTGGAGACTTCACATGGTTTGATGCAAACTATATTTCCACTAGTTTTTTAGAAGCAGGAGACACAGCTCATGGACTAGCATTAGCATGCTTGTGAGTTACTAGGGATTTTGGTTTCTCATATTTGTAGCTTTAGCTGTAAATCAGAGACACAAGATGAGAAGGGGAAATGCATGACCATGAGGAGCACAGGGCCAGATGGAGACTAATCTCTTCCCTTTCACTTCCAGTCTTCCAAGTCTGATGTTACAATGAAGTCATCAGTTCAGCCCTGCACATGGGTCTGGTTCTGGTGGTGGAGACCATGAGACGAATATTCTACCTTGTTAGCATGGTTCACCATTGTCATGTAAATATTGTATACTGAGTCTTTTCATGGCCCATAGGAGGTATTTTCAATAACCTCATATGCATGTAAAAGCTGGACAGTGAATAAGGAAGACCGTAGAAGAATTGATGCTTTTGAGTTATGGTGTTGGAGGAGACTATTGAAAGAACCATGGGCTACCAAAAGAACAAACAGATCTGTGTTGGAAGAAGTGCAGACAGAGTGCTCCTTGGAGGCCAAGATGGCCAAACTTCATCTCTCATACTTTAGACATACTTTCAGGAGGGACCAGTCGCTGGAGAAGGATATCATGTTTGGTAAGGTGGAGGGGCAGAGAAAAAGAGGAAGACCCCCAGCTAGATGAATGGATTGGCAACAGTAGTAAGGTTGGTCCAGGATCAGGCAGTGTTTCATTCTTCTGTGCATAAGGCCGCTATGGGTCGGTACCTACTCAGTGGCACCTAACAACAACAACAAGGCATCCTGTATAACCTAATTAGAAATTCCGAATTAGAAGATTGCCTTTGTTTTTTACCACCTTGGAAAGGAGCTCTGGTAGCGTAGTGGTTACGAATCGGGCTGCGAACCTAAAGGTCAGCGGTTCGAAACTACCAGCCGCTCCGCAGGAGAAAGATGAGGCTTTCTACTCCCGTAAGGATTTACACCCTCGGAAACCCTGTACAGGGTCGCTATGGGTCGGAACCGACTCGACGGCATGTAACAACAACAATGGGTCAGAAGTGACTCAAAGACACAACTACAACAACTCTAAGGAGCTCTGGTAGCGTAGTGGTTACGAATCGGGCTGTGAACCTTAAGGTCAGCGTTTCGAAACTACCAGCCGCTCCGTGGGAGAAAGATGAGGCTTTCTACTCCCGTAAAGATTTACACCCTCGGAAACCCTGTACAGGGTCGCTATGGGTCGGAACCGACTTGACGGCACTTAACAACAACAACAACATGTAACCTTTGGGAAGTTATTTTTTCTGAACTTCAGTTTTCTAATCTGTACTTGAAATTATTCAGTGTAATCTTAAATGGAATTATCTGTGGAGAATTGTCTAAAAGACATTTCTATGACTGGTATGGCAGATTGGTTTAGTGTCTTCATAAATCATCCATAATCTATTGGGTTTAGCGTCTAGAGCACAATGTAGAGCCCCAGGGCCAAATAACAAGCTTGATAGCAGAGAGTGCTTCAGTTGATTAGCAATGTCTGCTGAGGGTCTTGGCCAAAGGAAGCTGCTCAGGGATCCTGTTTTGCCTAGCCAGTCCTTAATGCTCTAAGGTCCACCCTTGGATTAAGTCAGGCATCAGTGTTCTATACCTGTATGATTCTTTTGGCCTCTTAAATTTATTTTTATCGAAGATTAGGCTTAATGATCAGAGTGAGACTGGAGTAACCTGAGACTATGGCCCTCGACCACCCTTCAGGTCTAGAACAGAACTCATCCTTGTGCCTTGTGCAAAAGATAAGTATATAAGGGGAACAACAACCCTAGCAAGGTACCTTCACCGTGGAATCCTCAATCATTCAAAATCAAAAGGGCAACACTTACCTAAGGGCAAAGTTGAGAAGGAATGTAAAGAGGATGGAATGGAAATCCGAAGCGCTGGAAGGAAGGAGGATAATGGTTGTTGCATGGAGGGGGCAGCAGTCATTGAGATGGAACAAAGTGGAGGATTCATTGAATGTAAATACAATGATCTTCTCTTTAAAACTTCATTTAATTCACTAAAAGAAAAAAAAAGTTTAAAAAAAAAAATTGTGCTTTTACCAAATGTCCCCTGACCACTAGTCTTCATCAAAGATTTAAAAATGAGCTCTTTGAAACTCCTTGCATTTATTTGCTCACATGTGCTTGGGACATTGTTTATATGGTATTGTCTTTTTGAAGACTCACAGGAAACATGTGAGCGTTTGGGAACTTTGAAAAATTGTGGTTCTCCTCAGTCAGTTTTTCATCACACAAATATTTACTTAAGTGTCTACTACAAGGAGCATACCATCCTATACATTATTGAAAAAATCCAGTAGATACCATGACCCCTGTAACTGCCTGTGTTTCCCCCTTTTCTCAGAGGCTTGAATCCAGGTATGCAGCTGCTAGCTAGCAAATGTAGGAGACAGGACCTCCCATTGTGCACAGTGTTCAGTTTTATCTTTGCTTTCTTGCTCTTTTCTATTTTCTCATTTGTCTAAAATGTTTTCCAGATCATCTGACAAATAGGTCAACCAAACCAAAAGGCAAACCTACCACCATTGAGTTGATTCTGACCCTATAGCTGTAACCCTGAAGGGTTTTCAAGGCTGTAAATCTTCATGGAAGCAGAATGACCCATCCTTCTCCTCTGAAGCAGATGTTGAGTTTGAACTTTGACCTTTTGTTTTACAGCTGAGTTCTTTAATGATTGAACCACCAGGGCTGCTTCACACATTGGTTAAGCATAAATAAATTAAGCAGTATCTAAATCTCTGGAGATGGATTGGCAAAGTGGCAGCATCAATGGGCTCAAGCGTGACAACAGTTATGAGGTTGGCCCAGGATCAGGCAGTGTTTCGTTCTGCTGTGCATAGGCTCGCTATGAGTGGATACCAACTCAATGGCACCTAACTACAAAAAAATCTTTGGAGGTTGAAGTTGGAGATATACTACCTCTCCTGCTTACTTAAGAGAAATTGAAAATTTGATATCATGTATGAAGAGCTTAACTGTGTCCCTAAAGTTCTCTGAATTAAATAATTATAATCAAGATTGGCTGCGATCAGATTTGCAGAGTTTTGTTTTCTCTATTTGTCTTTCCTAGTGCTGAAAACAAAGGGCTTAAAAAGTTTCTGACCTCATGGTGTTGGATCTAGAAAGCTTGACATCATAGGCTCAGTATTTGATGCTAGAAGTCGTGGTCCTTGTGGGAAACCATTTGAAATGTGGCCAGTGTGAACCCCTCTAATCTTATTAATCTGCTGCATGGCATCTGTTTATGTGTTGTGTTTATTTATAGTTTCTAAATTAATAGCTCAGCACTCTCTTTCTCCTGTGATTCCTAGCGAAGACATATTATTATACATATTTCAGTGTCTAGAGAATTCCAATCTTATGTTCTGCCTGTTCACTTACTGTCAGCTGTTTAAAGTGAAGGAAGAAACCCCTATCAGCACATACTGTAGGCCTGAGGCCTAGAATCTATACAGTGTACCAAGTCTATGAGTCAACTTAAATTGGATACTATCATCCTAGATTGGGGATTGGGATGAGGGGGGTGATGGTGGCTCCCTCTTTCTTTAAATAATCCTGAAGAAGGAGAATAAAAAATTAACAGTGTTCAGTGTGTGTGTTCTACTCAAAACTAAGGAAAAGTGTTTCATGCCTATGTGCAGTCAAATTAATGTGTGCATAAGAGAGAGCACAAAAAAACAAACATTCAAGATACAGAAGTCAAAAGTTGATACTCTCTAATGGTGGTTAAACATTAAAAAAGAATTCATCTTTGGAAATCTCAAGTGTCCTGTTGTTCTATTTGTAAATTGTTCATGGAGCAACTCACGATTTATGTCCCTCGAGATGAGAGTTTTGTAAAACCAGCAACACTGTCCAGTCATTTTGAATGAGAAAAAGCCTAGGCCACTGCAAACTAGAAGCCAAAATATTCCATTTGTTTCCATCCTTAATGGTAAAATACCAAACAGTTGCCAGTAGTTACAAATAAGTGGTCGTTGTCTCACTTTAGTGTTTCATCCTGAGCCAGTGAGTCTGGGAACTCCATAACCTGAGCATGATATTTCACTAATAATGCATGTGAGTACACCTGGGAAATAGTGGCCTAAAATCCTACCCCTTTCAGTAATTCTTGTTCACAAAGGTGTAGATTTGCCCTCTAGTTCTCATTTGGGTATAGCTATTTTTCTGTTGCTGTTGTTGTTATTGTTAGATGCCACTGAGTTGGTACTGACTCATAGTGACCCTGTGCACAACAGAATGAAACACTGCCCGGTCCTAGGCCAACCTCACAATTGTTGTCATGCTTGATGCCATTGATGCCACCACTTTGTCAGTCCATCTTGCTGGGGTCTTCCTTTTTTTCTCTGACCCTCCACCCTACCAAACATGATATCCTGACAACATGTCCAAAGTATGAGAGATGAAGTTTGGCCATCCTGACCTCCAACGAGCACTCTGGCTACACTTCTTCCAACAGAAATCTGTTTACTCTTTTGGCAACCCATAATACTTTCAATATTATTGAAACCAAAAGCTCAACACCAAAGCTCAAATGCATCACTTCTTCTATGGCCTTCTGTACATACAGATAAACACATACATAGATGCACATTTTATATACATTGTGCTTAAGTGCATTCAAGTAGTTTCCAACTCATAGCGACCCTCTGTAGGGTTTCTGAGGAGCTGCTGGTGGGTTTGAACTGTCAACCTTGAGGTCCAGTACATTATACTGCAGCACCACACCACAGCTCCTTTATATACATGGGCGTCACAAAAACTGTATTGTTCTATAAACTACATTTGAATGATTAGCAAACAATTGTATTTGGTGTTACATGTTTCCTTGATTCAACAATATGTACTGCACATCTCATATGTCAAGCACTGCACTAAACAGCAGAGATAAAAGATGAATAAAACATGGAAAATCAAATAGCCCATGATCTAGTGCAGAAACAGGCACATCACTCGATTAAACTCTCCATAAGGCATATTACGCCTGACCCAAGCCATGGTATTTTCAATAACTTCATATGGATGCGAAAGCTGGACAGTGAATAAGGAAGATTATAGAATTGATGCCTTTGAGTTGTGGTGTTGGAGGAGAATACTGAAAGTGCTGTGGACTGCCAAAAGAACCAATAGATCTGTTTTGGAAGAAGTGCAACCAGATTGCTCCTTTGAGGCCAAGATGGCTAAACTTCATCTCTCATACTTTGGACATATTGTCAGAAGTGAACAGTTGCTGGAGAAGGATATCATGCGTGGTAAGTTGGAGGGTCAGAGAAAAAGAGGAAGACCCCCAACGAGATGGAATGGCTAGGTGGCAGCATCGATGGACTCAAGTATGGCAGCGGTAGTGAGGTTGGCCCAGGATAGGACATTGTTTCGTTCTGCTGTGCATGGGGTCGCTATGAGTCGGTTCCGACTCGATGGCACCTGACAACAACAACCACAACAACAAGGCATATTACAGAGTACTGATGTGGAGGTGTGGGATAAAGCACTGGGGAGCAAGGTTGGTTTGAATCATAAGGTCAGTGGTTCAAACTCACCAAACTGCTCCTTGGAGACCCTATACAGGGTCGCTAGGAGTCGGAACCAACTCGACCACACTTAACAACAAAAACAAGGCATATTACAGAACGTGAGTTGATTATCTATAAAATCAGCCTTAGGTAATGGTAGCTTAATCATGTGAGGACAAAAGGAAGCAGGGGACTTTCTTGAGAGAAAGCAGCTTCTTTGAAATAACCATCTCAGAAGTCCCACACAACACTCCTTTTTGCGTCAGACTGCAAAGCCGTTTGAACTGCAAGGTTGGTGATTCAAGCTCACCAGCTGCTCTTCGGAAACCCTACACAGGGTCGCTATGGGTTGGGATCGACGGCACTTAACAACAACAATAACAATTACAAATGGGTCACATGGTCAATGGAAAATGTATTTTTTTAACTGTGTATATTACCACCTCACAACTGAGACGAATCCAGGAGGTGGATGTTGAGCTCCCAGCCGCATGCAGGTGTGAACAAAAGACTAAAGAATCATGATGGTAATAAAGCAATTGTGTCTGGAATTTTTAAAAGGCTGGGGGTTTTGTTTGTTTTTTAAAGCAGAACTTACTTTGGGTCTTGAAGGGTGAATATGACTTTCTCAAAAGAAAAGAATTAGGGAAGAGCCTCCCAAGCAGATGTAGTGCTATGGGATAAGCACTGGACTGATAACCATGAGGTTGGCAGTGGAAACCCACCAGTTATTCTTTGGAAACCCTATATAGGGTTGCTATGTGTTGGAATCAACTTGATGGCACTTAAAAAAAATAATAAAATTCCCAAGCAAAAATAATAGCATGTGTAAAGACATAGTGGGATCTGGAGTTATAACTACAAATTAAATCTGTCTATATATTCCTATTTTTCCCCTCTGTGTTATTAATGATAAATCTTAAAGGAACAGATTTACTATTTTTTAATTAATCTGGTAGGTATTTAAGATCAAGAATTGAGATATGCAAGCAATTATTTACCTGGTATAACTGTACAACATTTAAACTTGGGCCAAAGTAAGAGCATTTCAGTCAATGACAAAGTAGTCCACATGTTTTAAATGCTTCAGTTAGAATATTTTAACACATTAAAGAAGAATTGATACAGAGGCAAAAACTATTGTGTCAGAGAGATGTTTGTCTCAAACACTCAAATCGAGTCCAGCTAGAACTGACTGAGTTTGTCTTCTGGAACCGTAAACTTTCACTGAAAGTGCTAAGTCGGTGCTTTGGCCAAGTTACTCTTAAAATATGTCCTCTTCTACTTTGTTGTTGTTTGTTGTTAAGTGCCTTCGAGTTGGTTCCGACCCATAGCGACCCTGTACATGGTTTCCGAGGCTGTAAATCTTTACGGGAGCAGAATGTCTCATCTTTCTCCTGCGGAGCAGTTGGTGGTTTTGAACTTTTGGCCTTAAGGTTCATAGCCTGATTCGTAACCACTACGCTATGAATGTTACTTTGGATCCATGAAGCTGGGTTGTTCTTTTCTTAAGATGACTGTGGAACCAAAATAAATCTAAGAGATTAGAGAGAAGTTTTATGATTATCTCCCTTGGCTCTGTTAGAGATATCAGAGTCTGTTAAAATTTCTCAGAGAAACTTAAATCCTTTTAGAGACTTGAAATTCCTGTAACTTAAGGAGTAAATCTGGTTAGGCTTGAGACAGCTGAGGGTATAGATCTTCTGGCCACCACTCATCTTGTCCTTTCACAGAGCTGGGTAACTTGCAAGGTCGGCGGTTCAAACTCACCAGCTGCTCCTTGGAAACCCTATACAGAGTCACCATTAGTTGGAACCAAGTCATCAGCACTTAACAACAACAACATACAACAACAGTGGAGTCTGTGATTCTTTGATACTGCCTAAGTTAAGGCTGACTTGCTTTCTCAAAGGATTCAACCCTTTAATATAATCAGATAGCTTAGTCTTCTGATATTTCGTTGTTAATAGTCTCACTGACAAAGGTTTTTGCTTACTTTCTAATGAGCTAGTATTTATGCATATCTGAGGAGTCTTGGCATGGTGCTGTGCATTAATTTGGTTTGAACCACAAGGTCAGTGGTTCAAGCTCACCAGCCATTCCTCAGAAACCCTATACAGGGTCACTATGAGTCCAAACCGACTCAACGTCACTTAACATCAACAACATGCATGACTGAATTATGTCATAAACCTCACCGTATCATCATCTCACCTTTATCTAGTTCATTCTGATTTCTCATTCATATTCATCCCCAAAGACTCCTCTTCAGGAAAACCTTCTCTGGCTATTAGACCATTTCTCATTTTTCATGTTTCATATCTGTGCCCTTGGCATTTATTGGGATTATCATTTTACAGTTATTTTGTGTGATTATTTAAGGAGTGTCTGCTTCCACCACTAGTTCCATGAGGGATGTGCTCATAAATGTTTAAATTCACTCCTAAACCCAAGTCCCTACCACACTAAGTCCTCATTAAATGTTGGCTGAATGATTAGACCTCTTATTGTAAATAAGGTAATTCTACAAGAATGGCAGTTCAAGCTCACTGGAAGCTCCTCGGAAATCCTACGCAGGGTCGCTATGGGTCAGAACTGACTTGATGGCACATAACAACAATGACACTCCAATTTAAGGAGCTCTGGTAGCGTAGTGGTTGCAAGTCGGGCTGCTAACCTTAAGGTCACCAATTTGAAACTACCAGCTGTTCCATGGGAGAAAGATGAGGCTTTCTGCTCCTATAAAGATTTACAGCCTCGGAAATCCTATGCAAGGTCACTATGAGTCGGAACCGACTCCACAGCACACTACCACCACCACCAGCACACTCCTATTTCACATTTTATTTGGAATCTATGAGTGAATGCAGACGAATCAACTCATGTGGGTTCATCTACAGATAAGACTTTAAAAGATAATCATCATGCAGTTATTTAGAAGAACACCAAAGAAGTCTTAGTAAGCCAGCACATGCTTGGCTCTGCGTGGATGAATTCAGAAGTCACATCTCTGCTGCCTCTGTACAGATTAAGGGGACCTGTTGTTTAACCAACCAGGCTGCACTCCCCACTAGGACCATGATTTCCTGACATCTTTGCTCTTCAAAAAATGTCCAACTGTGAAAGAATTGGTGCTGGGTTCTCTAGTTTAAAAAGTGCTTGTTTTTCATTAAAAAAAAACACACATTTGAAATAGAACACTTATTTAACACAATTCTAACTAATTGTATTGTTAAACATTTGCTTAAACATGTGTTTGTAATGATTGTTGTGGTTGTATGTGCCATGGAGTCGGTTCCGACTCAGTGACCCTGTACAGAGTTTCCGAGGCTGTAAATCTTTATGGGAACAGAAAACCTCATTTTTCTCCCAGGGAACAGCTGGTTGTTTTGAATTGCTGACGCTGAGGTTAGCAGCCTGATTTGTAATGATTAGAGATGCAAAAAAGAAAATTAAGCCTCAAGGAACGGTCACATTAATGACCAGAGTTTTGAGAGACAGAAGGCAGTGCGAGAGCTTGGTAGAGATTGTTAAGTGCTGTAGAGTTGGTTCTGACTCACAGTAACCCTATATGGGGTTTCTAAGGAGCAGCTGATGGGTTTAAATTGCCATCCTTGTGGTCCGCAGTCCAGTGCTGATCCTACGTCCCCACACCGTAAACCCTTTCAAATGTTCATACAATTCTCATTTTATGTTGTCAAAGTATTTGAAGTAGTTTGGCAATAGAATAAGTCTTTTAGTACCTGGATCTAACAGTGTGTCCCAGACTGAGACAGTTGGGATTTGTTTCCTTTTTTAAGTCTTACATTAGAAAGGCAAGCGCAAAGATTCAGATGAGTTTGCTCACATATTTTATATGTTAAGTTTGGCTTGGACTAACTAAGCATAAGTTTAGTTAAATGTATTAAAAGTTCCGCTAGCGGAGTGACCTTTGATAAGACTCATAGCCTTAACTATAAAATGGGAATGATAGTAACTTACATGATTATTTTGATAATTAATGAGACATTTGTACTGTTTTTGGCTCAGGAAGGGGCCAGTCAAATAGCAGGGCCCTCAGTGTTGGTCACCCCACTGCCCTCTGGGTCAGCCTGCCCCACCACATGTGCAGCTACTGGCCTTGTGTTTGACACCTGATTCACTTTTCCTCTTGAAATACTAGCTTGAGAAGCAGTTTCTTTATCATTCAGCAAGTATTTATTGAGGGTTACAGTTTGTCAAAAGAGCCCA
Source organism: Chrysochloris asiatica (assembly GCF_000296735.1). Taxonomy (NCBI): domain Eukaryota; kingdom Metazoa; phylum Chordata; class Mammalia; order Afrosoricida; family Chrysochloridae; genus Chrysochloris; species Chrysochloris asiatica. The sequence continues at coordinate 8,079,972 of NW_006408583.1, read as the reverse complement.
AGTCGCATAGTGGATTATGAGGTGGGCTGTTAACCGAGCTGTTAACCGCAAGGTGAACAGTTCCAATTCATCAGTTGCTTTGTGGGAGAAAGATGAGCCTGCGTGTTCCCATAAAGATTAACAGCCTCAGACGCCCTAGCTATGAGTCAGACTGGCTCAGCTACACACCACCACTTCAGAACATGGAGATTATTCATTAGCTTTTAAAAGCCTTAAATGTCATCTGCTGCAATTCCGTCGTTGCATTTTATCTGATTTGAGTGAGTCATAATTACTAACTGTAGGAATTTTCTTTTTTTTTTAATTAAGGTTCTGTAACCTGGTGTGACACTATAGGATAAGCACTGGACTGCTAACCACAAAGTTGGCAGTTCCAATCTACCAATCACTCCTTGAAAACTCTATACAATGCCATAGTAAGTCGGAACCGACTTGGAGGCACTTAACAACAAAAACAGCATGTTAACAAGGAGCCCTGGTGATGCAATGGTTAAGCACTTGGTTGTTAACTGAAACGTTGGCCATTCAAACCCATCTAGCAGCTCTGCTGGACAAAAGACCTAGAAATCTGTGCCCATAAAAATGACACCCTAGAAAACCTTATAGGCAGCAAGTGCTACTTGTTCATATTGGGTTACTCTGAGTTGAACATTGACTTGATGCTTCCCAAGAATAACAAAATAAACAGTTCCCGATCTTTCTCACTTCTCTACCCTCTTTCACTTTCTCTCTTCCACCCACCTTTCTGTTTGTGTAATTGAAGTGCAGGAACATCTTTACCCAGATTATGGTTTTCTCTCTTGTTGTTGCTAAGTGCCGTCGAGTCAGTTCCGACCCTTAGTTTGCCTCAAATCCAAACTGAACTCAGTCTCCCTCAGGAGAAGTCGGTTTCGTGCCTTCTCAGGGAAGAAGGGAGGATAATTTGGTGGTGACTGGCCGTACAATGGAAGCTTCCATGGAGAGGCACCCGGTTGAATTCACATCTCTCTTTCTTGTTAGATTGTTGGCTGTGATCACCAGCTGGGAAGCACCATCAAGGAAGATAACTGTGGGGTCTGCAATGGAGATGGGTCCACCTGCCGGCTGGTCCGAGGGCAGTATAAGTCTCAGCTCTCCGCAACCAAATGTAAGACACTGTAGAGATGGGGCAACCTCTGGGCTTGTGGACTTGTTGTCCTCATCTGACCTAGCTTGGCCACAGTAACTTAAAAGTCACACCTCCTTCAAAGTGAAGATGAATCTGAAAGTGTGAAAAACCTAAGGTTCCTCCTTTGTGATTTAACTTAGTGATATGAGTCAGATTTCAACCCCAAGGAATAACCTTTCTTCTGAAGCATAACAGGAATAAACTCCACATGGCTCCCTACAGAAAAGGCTTTTTGCCCAACAGGAGGACAGACTCCATCCCAGTCCCTACCTGCCGACCTCATTGTAGTCTGATGTAATTGGTAGAATATAGCAGAGAATGAGTAGATTAGCATAGATTGACTCGTTCAATTATGAAGTAGTGTAATTTCCATTTACAGAGTGACTTTTGGTCAGTTCTGACCTCAGGTGATTTCAGAAATAACATTTGAGCAATGATTATGCGAAACTCTAGTAGACTTTGTGCCCTGGCCTCTTGACACCAGAACAGTACAGGTATACTTACCGTAAATGTGGGGACTGAGAACTGTACATGAGCATTTCATGGAATCTTGATAGCAAGCTTATGAACAAGGTACTGTTAATGCTTATGGTACAGATGGGAGAACTGTTGTTGTCAGTGGAGTCAGTTCCAGTGCATAGTGACCCCGGGTACGAAGGAATGCAATGCTGCCTGGCCGTGCGCCTTCCTCACATTTGTTGTTATGCTTGAGTCCATTGCTGCTGCCACTGTGCCAATCCATCTTTTTTGGGGTTTTCCTCTATTTCGTGGACTCTCCACTTTGCTGAGCATGATGTCCTTCTCCAGGAACTGTTTCCTCCTGATAGTATGTCCAAAGAATGAGAGACAAAGTCTGGCCCATCCTGACTTCTAAGGAGCATTCTGGCTGTACTTCTTCCGAAACAGATTTGTCTGTTCTTCTGGCAATCCATGGAAATTTAATATTCTTCTCCAACACCCTAAGTCAAATGTGTCAATATTTCTATGGTCTTCCTTATTCAACATTTACATGCGTATGAGGTTATTTAAAATACCATGGTTTGGGTGAGGAGCACCTTAGTCCTCACACTGATATCTTTGTTCTTCAACACTTTAAAGAGGGCTTGCACAGCAGATTTGCCTAGTGTAATATGGTGTTTGATTTCTTGACTGCTGTTTCTGTGGGCATCGATTGTGGATTCAAGCACAATAAAGTCTTTGACAGCTTCAGTATTTTTTCCACTTACCATCATGTTACTTAGTGGTGAGGATTTTTGTTTTCTTTACATTGAGGTACAGCCCATATTGAAGACTGGGGTCTTTGATCTTCATCTGTAAGTATTTTAAGTCCTCTTCACTTTCAACAAACAAGGTTGTATCATCTACATATTGCAGGTTGCTAAGGAGTCTTCTTCCAATCCTGCTGCCATGCTCTTCATCACAGAACCCAACTTCTCAGATTATTTGCTCAGCATACAGAGTGAGGAAGTGTGGTGAAAGAATACAACCCTGGTGCACACCTTTCCTGATTTAAAATGATTCAGTGTCCCCTTTTTCTGTTTGAACGATTGCCTCTTAATCTATTTACAGGCTCCTCATGAGCACAATTAAGTGTTCTAGAATTCTTCGCAGTGTTAACCATAGATAGTTATCATCCACAATGCCAAAAGCCATTGCATAGTCAATAAAGTTCAGGTAAACATCTTTCTAGTATTCTTTGTTTTCAACCAAGATCCATCTGACATCAGTATGTCCTACTTCCATGTCCTCATCTAAATCTAACTTGAACCTCTGGCAATTTCCTGGCAATGTACTGTTGCAGCTATTTTTTAATTATCTTTAGCAACACTTTACTTGCATGTGATAGTAATGATACTGTCTGATGATTTCCACATTCCATTGGGTCACTCTCTTTGGATGTGCACATACATGGATTTCATCCTATCAGTTGGCCAGGTAACTAATTTCCAAATTTCTTGGCATAGATGAGTGAGTGTCTCCAGTGCTGCATCAGTATGTTGAAAGATTTCAGTTTCATCAATTCCTGAATCATTATTCTTTGCCAATGACTTCAGTGCACCTTGGACTTCTTCCTTCAGTACCATTAACTCTTGATCACATGCTACCTTTTTAAATGGTTGAACATAAACTTTTTTTTTGATACAATGACTCTATTCCTTGCATCTTCTTTTGATGCTTTTGCATCATTCAAATGTTTTCCATAGAACTCTTTCAATATTGCAAGTGGATGTTTGGATTTCAGTTCTTTCAGCTTGAGAAATGTTGGTTTTCTAACTCCAAAATCTGTTTTTCTAACTCCAGTTATATTATATTATTTTCATTAATTTAATTATATTATAATGAAATGTAAACATTTCATTATAATACTTGACTTTGTCGTCTCGAGCTGCCCTTTGAAATCTTCTGTGTAGCTCTTTTAGCTCCTCATTTCTTCCATTTGCTTTAGAATCTCTATGCTGGAGAACAAGTTTCAGAGTCTCTTCTGACATCCATTTTGGTCTTTACCTTCTTTCTTGTTTTCTTAATAATATTTTGCTTTCTTCCTGTATGATGTTCTTGATGCCATCCCACAGATCTTCTGGTCTTTGGTTCAAATTTCTTCTTGAGGTGACCTCTAAATTCAGGTAGGATATATTCAAGGTCATATTTTGGGTCTCATGGACTTATTTTTATATCTTCAGCTTCAGTCTGAATAAAAATGGTATTAATTAGTCTTTGTAGGCGTGTGGATATCATCCTATCACAGACAGCGTTGTACTTCAAGATTTGTTGTTGTTGTTAGGTGTCATCGAGTGGGTACCGACCCATAGCAACCTTATGCACAGCAGAAAGAAACAGTGCCTGATACTGGGCCAACCTCACTACTGTTGCCATGCTTGAGTCTATCAATGCTGCCACTTGGCTAATCCATCTCGTTGGGGTCTTCCTCTTTTTTTCTGACCCTCCACCTTAC
>NW_006408583.1:8062735-8064822 GCF_000296735.1 Chrysochloris asiatica | reverse complement strand
TTATTGTCAGGAGGGAGCAGTCACTAGAGAAGGATATCATGTTTGGTAAGGTGGAGGAGGGTCAGAGAAAAAGAGCAAGACCCCCAGCAAGATGGATTGGTAAAATGGCTGCATCAATGGACTCAAGTGTGGCAACAATTGTGAGGTTGGTCCAGGACCAGGCAGTGTTTTGTTCTGTTGTGCATAGTGTCACTACGAGTCAGTACTGACTCAATGGCACCTAAGAACAACAACAATGAATGGACTCGCTGGGAACATGACATTTGAGCAAACCCGGAAGGAGATTAGACAGATAAACAAAAATCAGAGGGGAAAAGAGAACTCTAAGCAGAGGGAAAAACAAGTGTTAAAGGCCATTCCTCAGGTAAGCACATGCTTGACATTTCTTGAAAAGCAAAGAAGGCAACGTGAACGAAATGAAAGTTTAAAAGCTAGAGAAAATTAACCAGACAGGGATGAGTTTGAACCACCAACCTTGTGTTTAAAACAAATCTTGCAGTACATTGCTTTTTATATGTATGTACATATATAGGACTCCTATGGCACTGTGGATTAATAGACTGCACTGCAAAGTCAGTTGTAACCACAAGTTCAGTGGTTCAAGCTCACCAGCTGCTCCTCCAAAACCCTATACACAGTTGCTATGGGTCAGTACTTACTCAATGGTACTTAACAACAACAAACAATGTATTTATATATATACATATATATAGAGAGAGCTCTGGTAGCATAGTGGATTATGAACCGGACTGCTAACCACAAAGTCAACCCTCAAGGTCAGCAGTTTGAATCTCTCAGGTACTCCTCATGAGAAACGTGAGGCTTTATGCTCCAATAAAGATTTACAGCCTTGAAACCCTATGTAAGGTTGCTGTGAGTTGGAACCGCCTCGGTGGCACACAACTACCACCACCATATATGTGTTGTTATTGTTGTTGTTGTTAAGTGCCATCGAGTCAGTTCTGACTCATAAAGACCCTGTGTAGGGTTTCTGAGGAGTGATGTATACACAATGTGGCACTGTAGGATAAGCACTGGATCACCAGTTACGTTTGAACCCCAAGATTGGCTCCTATGCAGGGTCACTATGAGTCAGAAATGCTAGACTGCACTTTACAACAGCATAGCTATATATTTGAGGAGTCCTGGTGTGATGCTGTAGGATAAGCACTGCACTGAAAAGGCAGTTTGAGCTGCGAGGTTGGTGATTCAAATTCACCATCCACTCCTTGGAAACCCTATACAGAGTCACTATGAGTTGGAACCAACTCGACGGCACTTAACAACAACAATATGTACATTGTTGTTGTTAAGTCTATCTATTCTCAACGCACACATATAGATACATATAGACATATATGTTGAGATGAGACTCGAGTGAGGTCAAGTGTGGAAGTAGGCTGAGCAGTGAGATTCTGATGGTGTGGGCCAGGATAGCAGCAGAGAAAATGATGAGAAACAAGCAGATTCTGGATAAACTGTACTTATATTTCTTTGAATCGAATTCATCGTTGATTAAAAGCAGCACCGTTGTTTAATTTACCACTAAAAAAGAAAAAAGAAAAGCTACTATCAAAACCAAGAAAGCTTTGACACAATATTTTCTGATCTCTCAGAATTTTTATGTGATATTTATTTATTTAAAGTATTTATTTCTAATTGCACATTGCTAATTTCTATGTGGCACTGTGTGTTAATGTTCTAGACTACAAGGTCTGTTTGAACCGCAAGGTCAGCAGTTCAAGCTCACCAGCCGCTCCTCAGAAACCCTATACAGGGTCGGTATAGGTCAAACCAACTCAACAGTATGTAACAACCACAAAAAATTTCTAGATATATAATGGGGCTTTCTCTGCAAAATTTCAAAACTCATTTATTAGTACTAAGAGTTCTTTTGTAATTTCTTTGAGTTTTTTTTTATATAAGCAATCATACTGTTTCCAAATAGGGGTGATTTTGCTTCTTCTTTTACAGCTTTTAAACCTCTTAGTCCCTTTTTCTGGCTTTATAGCAGTGTCTTGATCAGCCAATACAATGTCGAATGGTGGGAGGGGACATCCTGCCTTCTTCCTAATAGTAAGGGGTTC
>NW_006408583.1:8054923-8062635 GCF_000296735.1 Chrysochloris asiatica | reverse complement strand
TCAAAGGCATCAATTCTTCTACAGTCTTCCTTATTCACTGTCCAGCTTTCACATGCATAGGAGGTTATTGAAAACACCATGGCTTGGGTCAGGTGCACCTTAGTCCTCCAGCTGATATCTTTGCTCTTCAACACTTTAGAAATGTCTTGTGCAGCAGATTTGACTAATACAATACTTTATTTGATCTCTTGACTGGTGCTTCCATGAGTGTTGATAGTTGATCCAAGAAGAATGAAGTCCTTGACAGCTTCCATCTTTTCTTCTTTGATAAGAATGTTGTTTATTGGTCCAATGGTGAGGATTTTTGTTTTCTTTACATTGAGATGTAATCCATCCCGAAGGCTGTGCTCTTTGATCTTCATCAGTACATATTTTAAGTCCTCTTCACTTTCAGCAAGCAAGATTGTATCATCTGCATATCGCAGGTTGTTAATGAGTCTTCCTCCAATCCCGATGCCACGTTTTTCTTTATAGAACCCAGCTTCTCAGATTATTTACTCAGCCTACAGGGTGAGTATTTCAAGATAGATCTTGATATATTCTTTTTGATGGCGACTGTGATGGCATTTCTTTTCAATTTGTCATTCCCAGCATAGTAATTCGTATGACTGTCAGATTCAAAATGGCCAATGCCAATCCATTTCAGCTCACTAATGCCTAGGAAATCAATCTTTATGTGCTCCATTTCATTTTTGACAACTTCAAATTTTCCTAGATTCATACTTCATACATTCCATGTCCCGATTATTAATGAATGTTTACATCTGTTTCTCATCATCTTGAGTTGTGCCCCATCAGCACGTGAAGGTCCTGAAAGTTTTCCTCAATTTGCTTCATCATGGTCAACTCTTCTTTGAGGAAGCAGCTCTTCCCCAGTCATACTCTGAGTGCCTTCCAACCTGAGGAGCTCATCTGTTGGCACAATTTCTGATTATATTCTGGAGCTCTTCATTGTGTTTCAGTATTCAGTTACGCAGTCTATCAGTATTCCACTGCTCTTCATAAGCTTTTCAGTAGCTAAACATTAAGAAGTAGTCCACCTCTCCTTCTTCCTTAGCCAAATTATATGATTTGCCCTCAATCACACAATTATAAAGTACTAGAGCCAATATTGGGACCCAAACTACTTCCAGAGCCCAAGCATTTGTCCATTACACTGTCCTATCTCACAACCCCACAGACAGTTTCTGTAGTGGTACATCTATAAAGCAACAATATGAATCAAGACAAAGACCTCAGATGTCTACCCAGCTGGGCACTGCTACAGTAGACGGTGTAGATTCTCATTGTACTGAGGCCAACAGTGGAGTCACACACTGAACCAGGTCATGTTTCAATTCACTTTCCTCTTCCACAATCAGTGTCTTAGTTGCCTTCACAGATACAGATAGAAATACGACCATCCTTGTAGACAAGGAGGCATCCCCAGGCCGTGCAAAAGATTAAAATCCCTGACTAACAGAAAGGTTGGCAGTTGGAACTCACCCAGAGGTGCCTCAGAAGAAAAGCTTAGTGATCTCAATCTAAAAGGTCTCAGCCTTGAAACCCAATGGAACACAGTTCTACTCTGCACCACATAGAGTCGCTATGTGTTAGAATCAATTTGACAGCAACTGTTTGGTGTATTTTCGGTTTTGTACTCAAGGACATGTATCTTTAGAATTATTTTGGTCTTATTTAGCATATTGTCTCCAGATTTTGCCACTATGTAGAAGACTTTAATAGATCCTTGATTATCTCTTTCTACATATACCCCTGGCTTGAGGAATGAGAATGAGTCTCTTTACTGAGTATGGTTTTGTTTTCCTTACTTGTTGACTCATGGTGATGGTGGTGGCGGCGATGGTGTGCCATGGAGTCGTTCCAACTCATAGTGACCCTGCACAGGGTTTCTAAGCCTGTACATCTTTATAGGAGCAGAAAGCCTTATCTTTCTCCTACAGAACAGCTGGTAGTTTCGAACTGCTGACCTTGAGGTTATCAGCTCAATTTGTAACCACTACACTACCAGAGTTCCTTTCTTGTTGATTATTTGGAGGAAAACAATTATCATATGGGAGATTTGTGGCTTTCAGTGGACTTGTAGGTCAAGAAGAAAGGCCGAGGCAGCTCTCTTGTTGTGCACTAAGGAGAATGATGCAGAGGAGAAGTCAGAAAAAGACAGCTTGCCAAAAGACTACCCTTGAGGGAAAGAGAGGGGCCAGCAATAAAGAAGCAGGTTTTTTAAACACATGAAAAATGGGAGGTACCAGATTAGGGAATTCTCCACATTCTGACTCCCCTGGAGACAGTGAAAAATGTAATTCTAACAACAACAAAAAATGACTCTGGCAGATGGAGTGAAGAATGAGGTAAGTCAGACATTGATGGAGTATATTCAAGCAAGATTTTTCTTTGGCCATGTGTGTTGGTAGCTTCTTCTATAAGATGAAAAATTAAAGGACTTAGAAGATGGAAACCAGAGCTGGATGAGGTATAATTATCTTGTAAATCTCTGAAGTGATGGCTAGATATATATATATATTTTTTTTTTGGGGGGGGGATACATTTAATTGGTCACTTTTATAGTGCTTTCTAAGAAACACTAAAAAGTTATATTCTTCAAATTATTCTTTTCACATAACAGAACCAGTGCTTTTTACCTAGAAATTTCTCTTAGGCATCAAGCGGTTGTCATGTGTTTATGCAGTAACTGCTAGGCAGCTCCTGAAGGCCTGGTTTTCATGCTGAGGCCCTTTCCTTTATTCTCTCTCATGCCCCTACTCCTCTTCCCTGAGAGAGGAGCTAAGGATAGATATTCTTCGGATAGAGAATCCTCTTACCCTTCTATTAAGGGGTAAACAGTGATCCATGGGCCCTGAATCACTGAACACAGGGGAAGAAATTCTGAAAAACAAATAAAAACCAATTGAGCACCATAAATCATTTCCAGGTCTGCAAATCAGTACTTCTATGAGAAGTGGTCATCTCAAGGGTGACAATGGGTAAATTATAGAATGCAAATGCTGACAGTTATACCTGCAAAATGCCATTGGTCCATTTACCTTCACGCTGATGATGCCTCTTGCAAAATGATTTATATCAATAAAGTCTGCGTATGAGTGCACCTCCTCACAGTCTATAGTAGATGCTGAACAAAGTGCCTCATTAATGTTCTCTTCACCCTAAAAGAAACTTCTACCCTGTATTTACAGACTGTGAAGTGACCCAAAGGCAATGGAGTTAGGCTACTCTGCATAGCTCAGTTTACTGGCCAGGTGAGCTGTTCTCCTTCCGCTGCTGGAGGCCTGAAGGGAGTTTGGCCAGATCCTTCCTCTGTGTTCTGCCAAAAGACACTATAAGCCAGCCACGTGCTTTCTTAGAACTCCTAGTGCTCAGATTCCCCACATTGAACTCATTTTCTTTCTGAACTTGTATCCAGGTTTGTGTGCGTGTGTTTTTTCTTAATGTTGTCAAGTCGCAGGGGAACAAAGGAAACTTGGGAAAGCAGAGAAAAGACCATAGTGGAAAACAGCAGAAGGAAACAAAGCAGTGGGAGGAACTTATTAAATGGTATCCTTTGCTGGTGGGTTTTGGTTTATGTATTTGGTGTGATAAGTGCCTAACACAAACACAGGCAGTGGAGATAGAACAAGATCAGAACACTCTCTTTTTTTAAGGTTTTGGGCTGTCCACTGATAGCTTCAAGTATTTCCATTTTTCCTGGTCACTTTCTCTGGACTTCCCAAGACAAAAAGAATCAAATTTTGATACCATCAACTTGTTTTGATTCTTGAAATGTCAAGTTTCATTTACTTGAAAGCTTGATTGATTTGTACTGTGTTGTATAGGAGAGGGCTTCAAAAGTGCATGGGAAAACAGAATGAAAAGAGAATGGAACTTTTTCACTTACTTTTTAAAGCCCCAACATATTTTCCAAGTATATTCAGATATGCTTAGAGCTAGGATCTGTCTGGTGTAGTGCTGTAGGATCAGCATTAGACTGTGAACCACAAGGTCAGCAGTTCAAATTCATGAGCTGCTCCTTGGAAACCCTATGTTGTTGTTAAATGCCACCGAGTCTGTTCTAACTCATAGCGACCCTGTATAGGGTTTCCAAGGTGTGGCTTGTGTGTTTGAACCACCACCCGTGTGATTCAAACTGACCTTGTGGTCTAGTGCATTATCCTGCAGCACCATCTATACCAGATTGCTATGAGTTGGAATCAACTCGACAGCATTTAACAGCAACCACAAGACCTGTCTATTTGCAATTCATTTGATAGCTCCAGCTCTGTAGACCTCATATGTATTAGTATAGTTTGAAACCATATGGGTAGCCTGATACTATCTCTGTGCCTCTCCTTAGCAGCAAGGATCCTATAAACTTAATTTGCATCAAGTTAAAATGAAGTTCTTGAAACATAAAGTTATGCTTCTAAGATTATGGAGATACTGGTGTGGCATTGTGGGTTAATGCACTGGACTACAAAGTTGGTTTGAACCACAGGTTCGGTGGTTCAAGCTCACTAGCCATTTCTCAGAAACTCTATACATGGTTACTATGAGTTGGAACCAACTTGATGGCACTTAAACACAACAACATGGGTAAACAAATATTCTTAGGCTATCAATCTGGCTGAAGTATTTTAAGGTAAAGCTTTTGTATAGTGAAACAAATGTCTATATATTCTGGAATAAAATACAAAAAATGTTGTATTTAAAAAAAACCCACACAAAACAGAATTTTAAAGAAATTTCCGCCTTGCATCTGCCTGTGTCAAACTATAATCACACCGCACTTGAGAGTAAATATTTATTCATTCAGTAGTAAATATTTATTGGGCACCTGCTATGTACCTGGGGACTGTTCCAGGTGCAGGAGGTCCAGTGAAACAGACAAAAATCCATTTTATCTTGGGATTTACATATCAGTTTGAAAGACATGCAAATAAACAGATACAACAACTAACCAAAATATGCAGTGTGTTGTATGCTGACAGGAACCAGGGAAACAGAAAAAGTAGTGGAAGGGATGAACAAGAGGCACAGATGAAGTGCCCACTGAGAGTGTTGGAGGTAGGTTGAGACTTTAACTAGGTTACTAATGAACGGACACACCACTCATCTGTCAGTTTGTCGTACTGTGGTGGCTTGTGAGTTGCTGTGATTCTGGAAGTTACCATGGGTATTTTAAATACCAGCAGGGTCACCCACAGTGGACAGGTTTCAGATGAGCTTTTAGATGAAGACAGACTAGGAAGAAGGAGAGACAAACTACTTCCAAATATTTAGTCACTGAAAACCTCATGAGTAGCAGAGAAACATGGTCAGATATAGTGCCAGAAAATGAGCCACTCAGGTTGGAAAGCACCCGAAATGCGACTGGGGAAGAGCTGCCGCCTCAAAGTAGAGTTGACCATGATGATGCAATTGGAGTAAAGCCAATGGAAGTAAAGCCCTCAGGGCCTTCATTTGCTGATACAGGCACAACTCAAAATGAAGAGAAACAGCTGTAAACATCCATTAATAATTGGAACATGGAATGTATGAAGTATGAATCTAGGAAAATTGGAAATTGTCAAAAATGAAATGGAACACATAAACATCAATATCTTAGGAATTAGCGAGCTGAAATGTACTGGTATTCGCCATTTTGAATCTGACAACCTTATGGTTTACTATGCCGGGAATGACAAATTGAAGAGGAATGGTATTGCATTCATCGTCAAAAAGAACATATCAAGATCAGTCATGAGGTACAACATTGTCTGTAATAGGATAATACCCATGCACCTACAGGGAAGACCAGTTAATGCCACTATTATTCAAATTTATTTTTTGAATTAAAGCCAGTGAGGATGAAATAGAAGAATTCTACCAACAGCTTTGATCTGAAATTGATCAAACATGCAATCAAAATATATTGATCTTTACTGGTAATTGGAATGCAAATGTTGGAAACAAAGAGGAAGGATCAATAGTTGGAAAATATGGCCTTGATGATAGAAATGATGCTGGAGATCACATGATAGAATTCTGCAAAATCAATGATTTGATCATTTCAAATACCTTCTTTAGACAGCATAATAGATGATTATACACGTGGACCTCACCAGATGGAATACACAGAAATCAAATTGACTACATTTATGGAAAGAGACAATGGAAAAGCTCCATATCATTAGCCAAAACAAGGCCGCGAGGCAGATTGTGAAACAGACCATCAATTGCTCATATGCAAATTCAGACTGAAGCTGAAGAAAATGAAAACAAGTCCATGAGAGCCAAAATATGACCTTGAATATATCCCACCTGTACTTAGAGATCATCTGAAGAACAGATTTGATACATTAAACACTGAAGACCACAAGTCATTAAGAAGACAAGAAAGAAGGAAAAGATCACAATGGAGATCAGAAGAGACATTGAAACTTGTTCTCCAGTGTAGAGATGCTAAAGCAAATGGAAGAAATGAGGAGGTACAAGAGCAGAACAGAAAATTTCAAAGGTCAGCTCGAAAAGACAAAGTCAAATATTACAACGAAATGTACAAAGATCTAGAATCAGAAAACCAAAAAGGAAGAACACAGACAGCATTTCTCAAGCCAGGGGAACTGAAGATTTTCGCTATTGAAGGATTCCCTGGGCAAATTATTGAATGATGCAGAAAGCATCAAGATAAAATGGAAGGAATACACAGAGTCACTGTACCAAAAGGAAATGGTTATTGTTCAACCATTTCAAGAGGTAGCATATGATCAAGAGCCAATGATACTGAAGGAAGAAGTCCAAAGTGCATTAAATGAATTGGCAAAGAACAAGGCACCAGGAATTCATGGAATAAAAACTGAAATCTTTCAAGAAAGTGAGGCAGCACTGGAGGCACTCACTGATCTATGCTAAGAAATTTGGAAGACAATTATCTGGCCAACTGATTGGAAGAAGTCCGTATTTGTGCCCATTCCAAAGAGAGGTGACCCAGTGGAATGAGGAAATCATCGGACAATATCTTTGATATCCCATTCAAGTAAAGTTTTACTGAACATAATTCATAAATGGTTACAAGCATACATTGACAGAGAACTTCCAGAAGTTCAAGCCGGATTCAGAAAAGGACATGGAATGAGGGATATCATTGCTGTTGTCCAATGGATCTTGGCTGAAAGCAGAGAATTTCAGAAAGCTGTTTACCTGTGCTTTATTGACTATGCAAGGGCTTTCAATTGTGTGGATCATGACAAGCTATGGACAACATTGCAAAGTATGAGTATTCTGGAACACTTGTGTTCATGAGGAATCTGTACATGAACCAAAATGCAGTTGTTCGTACAGACCATGGGAACACTGAATGGTTTAAAATTAAGAAGGATGTGTGACAGGGTTGTTGTTGTTGTTTTTTTTCACCATACTTATTCAACCTGTATGCTGAGCAAATAATCCGAGAAGCTGAGTTAGATGAAGAAAACATGGCATCAGGATTGGAGGACGAGTCATTAACAACCTGCAATATGCAGATGATACAACCTTTCTTGCTTAAAGTGAAGAGGACTTAAAATACTTACTGATGAAGATCAAAGACCACAGCCTTCGGTATGGATTGCATCTCAATGTAAAGAAAACAAAAATCCTCACTACTGGACCAAAAAACAACATTCTTATCAATGGAGAAAAGATTGAAGTTGTCAAGGACTTCATTCTTCTTGGATCAACCATCAACACTCATGGAAACA
>NW_006408583.1:8034837-8052438 GCF_000296735.1 Chrysochloris asiatica | reverse complement strand
GGGGTTTTTAAATCTTTATGGGAGCAGAAAGCCTTATCTTTTTTCTAGGGACTGGCTGATGAGCTTGAACCATGGACCTTGTGGTTCACAGTCCAGTGCTTATCATATGGAGCCACCATGCTCCCCAGTATCACTAATGAATGCTGTTTTGGGGTGTTTTTTTTTCTGAATACCTTTTCTGTTTCAATTGATATGATCAAGTGGCTTTTCTCTCTTACACTATTATGGTGAATGATTTCATTAATTGATGTGCAAATAAAGACCAACCTTGTATTCCTAGAATAAACTGTTCTTGTCATGGTGTATTATTTTTGTATAGGTTGTTGAATTTGATTTGTCAATATTTTGTTGAGTACTTTTATATTTATGTTAATGTGTGATATTGATCTTTAATATTCATAGCAACATAATTCTGGTCTCAGACAATGAGGTAGGAAGTGTTCCCACCTCTTGTATTTTCTGGAATGGATTGTGTGGAATTGTTGTTATTTGTTTTTTACGTGTTTGGAATCACTCACCAGTGCAACTATCTGAGACTGTAGATTCCCTTCTCGGTACTTAACAGTTTGAACACATGGAATTCCGTTATTCCGTGGTTTCATGTGTATTCTGCATTTTAATTGATTGATCTTTCTCTTCAGTATGGGATGTATTATTTTTATTTTTCTCAGTGCTGGTAGTTTTAGACTGGATGCCAAACATCACAAGTTCTAACTTGTGAGGTACTAGATTTTTTTATATTCCTGTAAATCTTCTTGAGCTTTGTTCTAAGAGCAGTTAAGTTACTTGAAATCAATTTAATCCTTCTGACTCTTGAAATTTAGTAGGTGGGTCCAAAGCAATGTTTAGTCTAGAGCTAATTGTGCTCTGCTACTATGAACTATGAGGTTTTTCCTGTTTGAGAAGTAAGACAAGATACTATTCCCAGCCCTATCTGATCACTAGGTTCTCTTCCATAGAATTGTTTTTAAATGGTTCTTTCCCCAGTCTCAGGTAGTTTCAACACTTACATGCTCTAAACACTCTGCTGCTGGATTTCTAGAACTTTTTCTTTGTATAACTCTCTCTTCTTTGGTATTCTGTTTTACAAACTCTAGTCCCTTTGATCCCCTCATACTCTCAGTTTTAGCTCATTAACTCAAGGTATCCACCTGGGTTCCTTCTTCCTGAGCCACAGCCTGGAACCTCTGTCAAGCTTGTAAGTTGGGACAATTGTCTGACTCAACTCGTTTGTTTCCCAACTGTTAGGGTCCACAGCTCTTCTTTACTGGAAGTCCAGTGGTTTGAAAACCATGATTTCATATACATATAGTTCCCGACTTTACATTGAGGTGCCATTCCAATATCATAAGTCAGTTCTAACATGTCAAATGCCTTTTTGTGTGTGTGTGTAGTTTTCATGTATTATTATCTCTCATTATGTAACTTTATAAATCTAATCTTTATTTGTCTTTGAGGGTTGGCATGAAAATGCTAACATCATCAAATTCCATGCTACATTGTATGTAGTACTTACATGTATTACTAACAAGATGTAGCAAATAAAAGCAAAACAAGACAATTATGTGGTTGATTCCTTATAACTTGAATACATCATAAACCAGGGACTATTTGTAATCTCTGATTTTTTGGTCATTTCAGTCAAGAGGTTAAATCTGATCCTTATTACTCCATCTTGGCAGGAAACTAAAGTCTTGGTGATGGGTTCTTAATTCAGCTTTGCAATGATGTACATATACTCCACTTGGAGCCCTGGTGCAGTGCTATAGGATGAGCACCGTGCTACTACGCACAAGGTCATCAGTTCAAATCCATGAGCTCCTCGCAGAAACCTTATACAGGGTCACTGTGAGTCAAAACCAACTCAATGGTACCCAAGAACAACTTTTGACTGTCAGTATAGGCACTATTGTTAAGCATTTCTAATTCCCCCATCTCCCTATGATCCTTCCAACCACTTAATTCCTAGAGATTGCCTTTGGAATCTTCTTCAAAGCTGTTGATAGCATTTTGCAAGTTTGACACTGTCTTTTTTGATGTAGCACTTGGTAGAAAAATATGTCAGGCTTCCTGCCTACTTGAGAGAGAGCGTAAGGCAAGGTTGTGGGGTGCATTCTGATTTCCTGTCTGTTAAAACATGAAAAGTTGCTCCTCTAAGAAACACTGACATTTTGGATTTTGACTCTAGCGCCAATAATGCTGTTTAACTGATTAGGTAAAAAGACAAAGTCAAGAATGGCTATAGAGTTTGGGGCCTAGGTAATTGCAAGAGTGAAGTCCCCTGTGGGAAAAGGAGATTATCTTTGGCTTGTACAGTATATATCCTCCACCATGCAAATACTGATAGATTCTGGAATAAACACAGCAAATTTGAAGGGCTTCTCAAATTTCAGCTTCTTATATTTATTGGATGTATTTTAAGAGCAATAAATTTTTATGAGGATCAAAACATATATACAACTAAAACTCCCTGTATGTTTTATATTTAGTCAACAGTATTAACAATGGCACTTGCTTTTAAAATAATTAAATATTAACTCACATGTTAATTAGAGGGAAGAATCCTTTAAAACATGAATTTAACAAGAGTTTAAAAAATGAGAAAAACTTAGATATCAGTATAGGAAATTTTATATTTTCAGAAACATCATCATATTTCTCTGATATGGCAGTGAGTCACACAGAAATCTACATATGACAAGATTAAAAAGCATATTGAAAATATTCTGTATAAGAGGGTATGGAATATAAATACAGATGTTGTTGTTGGCACATGCTGTTGAGTTGGTTTCAACTCATAATGACCCTATATAGATTTCCAGGGAGTGGACAGTGGGTTTGAACCAATAACACTTCACTTAGTAGTCCAGTGCTTTTCCTGAGTGTGTTAAGGAGATCGTTTTGGTACAATCCTCAAATAGAGTTTTCTTGAGAAGTAGTATTTGCAACCCGTTTGTGAAATGACAGAATTCCATGATTCCCATGGAAATCTTATCAATTTAACTGAGAGAGGTTATCTGATCTGTGAAGCTGGTCTGCTGGAATTGTTGATTAATAACCTAGAGCTATTTCCTGAAGACTTCCTTCATGGTTCAGTCAACAAAGCCAGAGTAAGTTGGGGTGGGTGCACAATCATAGAATTGTGTACCTCTGTGGGAGAGGACATCCAGAGGAATGTATGGCATGGTGGGAGAGGAGACGCACCTGCTTACCAGCCATACCAATTAAGTTAGTCACTAAGGAAGCAAGTGTTAAAACCAGATTGCTCGCGCAGTCTAGGATGTCTTAAACACTTTTCAGAGCATGCACAACAAGTTGGGATTCACTGAGAATTTATTATCAAATGAGACAATTATTAATACATATACAGGGAGTCCTGGTATGGTGCTGTGGTTAATGCACCAGACTGCAAAGCCATTTGAACTGCAAGGTCGGTGGTTCAAGCTCACCAGCTACTCCTCAGAAACCCTATAAAGGGTCACTATGGGTCGGAATCGACTTGATGGCACTTCACAACAGCAACTCAAGGTCTCCTGGTGTGGGCCGTAGGATCAGCACTGAACTGTGAACCACAAGGTCAACAGTTCAAACCCACCAGCTTCTCCTTGGAAACCCTATGCAGTTGGGATGACTGTTGCTATGAGTTGGAATCGACTCACCCGCACTTAACAACAACAATGCTATGTGTTGAGCACTGCTTAAGTTTGTACCAGACTGTGTTGTCCCATGTAGTTTACTCTTCTCCGTCTCTTTAAGAATAGATATATTTGTGACAATATAAGCTTTATGTAAGACAACAAATTCTTGTATCTGTAAAATGGAGAACTTATAAGTCAAAATCACTTCCATGTAATGAAACAAGCTATATGAATGGTTGAATGTGAAGCTGATGATGTGCCCTGTAAACTTTCACTCAATCCAAAATAAAAACATTTAATAAAAAAAAAAAAATCACTTCCAGTAATATACTTTCCATTCAGTATCTACTCAGTGCTTCCTGCCACACTAAAATTCTTTGTTTAAAATACAATCCTTCCCCACTCCCAATTTCCCTTTGACTGTGTGGCATGCAGGATAAGTACTGGACTGCTAACTCCAAGGTCCGTAGATCAAACCCACCAGCCACTCCTCAGAAACCCTATATAGCGTCACTATGAGTCAGAACTGATTCAAGAACTGTAAGCAAGTGCAAAGGGGCTTCAGAAATCATTCTTCTTTTGCCTGTTCTACTCTCTCCTCCATCTTCCCATCTTCTCCCAGCAACCTTCTAGGTTCCTCTACTTTCTTCTTCCGGATGCATACAGGCATTACTGCATCAGCCCAAAGCTACAGTTAATGCACTAGTGGGTACAATGTGAGTCACTTCTCAACAGAACAAGCGGGAGGCAGCATGAACGGTGTGGGGCTCCGAAGACCGTTGCTGAACTTTTCAGGACTGAACAGAGAGCTCCCCTTTCATTTGCACTTTATTTGACCTGTGGAAAAACAAAGACTTTCTATTTCTAGAAATACCATTGTTTTCACTGCTTTGAGTTCCTTTTGTAAACTTAATAATTCATTTCTTTATGCAAGGCAGTTTGAAGCACTGTGGGCCCATCCTAACATTTCTTTGTTCCTTTACTCTATCCCACTTGGATATCTTTGTTCTATCTGAAGCAATTTTAGCTCTCTGAAATTCTGTCCTTTCCTCAACAATGTATGACATTAAAAACAGCTATAAGGTTGCAGTATAAGTAGACTATTCACTATTGTAAAGAACTTGATAAATGTAACCTTTACTTGGAAGGAATTTAGAGCAGACAATTCTACTTTACCATTCTACAGAAGAGTTTAAAAATTAATAAAAATAAATGGTTTTTCAATCCCTGTCCTTATGGAAATTCGGAATACAGGAAGGGCAGTTATATTTACAAAATCCCTACTGGGCTCCAGGTTACCCATCTATATGTCTAGATCACTATCTCTTTTTCCAATATTATGAGATTAAGTGTTGTTTTCTAAGGATCTGAGAAGTTAGTCAATTTTGAGATTCTTTTACTTAAACTGTCACAGTGACAGAATGAAATTATTACCTCCAAAAAATTGAGTGACTTTGGGGCTTTTCTTTAAACTAAATTCTCCCAGTGTCAGGATGATAATTTATAATATTATACAGGTGTGTAGAGAAGGACTCCCACAAAGCATCTGAGTATGCTGGGAAATTTGCACATGCCAGCTGTTTGCTTGTCTTCTGGAGTGCTTTCCTATCCATTTGATCTTGTTGCTTTTCAATGCCATCTAGTCGTCTGACTCACAGTGAACCTGTGCAGGGTTTCTGAAGGAGCTCTGATAGCATAGTGGTTATAAGTTGGGCTGCTAACCTCAAGATCAGCAGTTCAAAACTACCAGCTTTTCCGTGGGAGAATGGTAAGGCTTTCTGCTCCCTCAGAAAACCTATGCAGGGTCACTATGAGTCGGAACTGACTCCACAGCACACCACTACCACCACAATAGGGGTTTCCAATGAGTAGTTGGCTAGTTTGCACTGCTGACCTTTCGGTTCAAACTGACTTTGAAGTCCAGTCCTTCAGCATCACACAAGGACTCTTCTTGATTCTGTCACATTGCTTTTGTGTTGTTTTTCAGTCTGACACGTCGTTCTGACTCATAGTGATCCCATGTAGTGTTTCCGAGGAGCAGCTGATGGGTTTGAAGCACCAAATCTGCGGTTCAAACTGACCTTGCTGTCCAGTGCTTATCCTAAAGCACCACACTAGTCTTTATACTTATGAAAGGATGAATTTACTCTCCATAAAATAGGGATGGAGTCTTTGTGTGGCATTGCAAGTTAATAGGATGGACTGCAAAGTAGGTTTGAACCTCAGAATCGGCGGTTCAAGCTTACCAGTCACTCCTGTAAACCCTATACAGGGTTGCTGTGAGTCGGAACTGACTTAACAAAACTAAACGTCAACAACAAACATAGAGACCGTAGCAGCCTCTCTTCCTGCCTCCCAAGTGTTGGGTGGAGAAGTAAATGGTATAATGAAAGTGAAACTCTGCAATTTAATATTGTTGGTTAAAACTCATATTGTTGTCAAGAATGGAGTTCTAAGTAAGGATGCCTCTGATGTGTTTAGGTTGCATGTAGTGCACCCCAACTTTCTTCAAATGTGGGTTTGGGATGGTCTTTCAATGAATTTTATCTTACTTTGCTAGTAGATTGCATAGTAATCTATTTTTAGATAATCTTTAACTCAGCCAACCCCTCCCCAAATCAGGGGTGTAGTGATGGTGGTGTGCCATGGGGTTGGTTCCGACTCCTAGTGACCTTGTATAGGGTTTCTGAAGCTGTAAATCTTTACGGGAGCAGAAAGCCTCATCTTTCTCCCATGAAACAGCTGGTAGTTTCAAACTGCTGACTTTGAGGTTAGCAGTCCAACATGTAACCACTATGCTATGTGGGAAATGCTAATAACCATTTATTGGGTTCGTACTATGTGCAGGAGAGGATGTAAATCATATTCATGAGATTAAAATACCAAGAGGAGTCCTGGTGTGGCACTGTGGGTTAATACACTGGACAGCAAGGTCAATTTGAACTGCAAGGTCTGAAGTTCAAGCTCACCAACCGCTCCATGGAAAGCCTATATAGTGTTGCTATGGGTTGGAACTGACTCAATAGCACTTAACAACAACAACAAAAGTACCAAAAAAAGCATCATTTTTGCCTTTTAAATCTGGACTTTAAAAGCTTTAAAAAGAACAAAAACAAGTGTGCCCTCTTCTTCTGTCTTATTCATACAAGATAGATGCTCTGCCAGAGAAAAGTCCTGATTTTGATCTAATAAATTCACCCTTTGTACATTAGAATTTATTTTTCTTTCTTAATGTAACACACTTGTGCTATTCAAGTGATATTTGGCAGCAAAAGACCAGATTTAGAAGACTGAAATAAAAATTTACAAAGCCATTTTTCAATATATCAAATTCATATTTTTTATAAAAGGCCAAATCCTTTTTTGACTACTCACCAGCTCTTTTGGCATGTTTTATTTTAAGGGAAGTGGAAATTTTCATTTCCAAATGTTGGCATTCACATTTCAAACACTTAAAATAGAGCTTGTCATTGTTTAGGTATGTTTGTTTCCAGTTATGTGCTTTTAAGATATTGCTTTATTTCTCTTTAGTAGACGACACGGTAGTTGCTGTTCCCTATGGAAGTCGACATATCCGTCTTGTTTTGAAAGGGCCTGACCACTTGTGTAAGTAGTCTCAACCTCGTCTCTCCTCTCCTTTTTTCCCTTCTTTCCAACCTTCCTCTCCAACGTTCTTTCTTGCTCTCTCTCTCTCTCTCTTTTTTTCCCTATTTACTTGCGTGTTCCATTACATTATCAATTCAGGGGAGCATGGACACATCAAACAACTTTAACACTATGTCATTTACAGAAAACTACTATGGTACGTTTAAGTATCTCGTATATTAGAGGGCCCGGATAGCTTGCAGATAGCTCTTGGGATGCTGCTACAGCATGTTCCCCCTCACGTTGTGCACTCTGGCACCAGAACTGATCATCAGTCATGCCAAGACAGCAGGACACACCCACAGCTTTTTTATTACAATTTAATGTTGGTTAGGTGTAGAATTGTAAATTCAGAGCAGAAAATTAGAGGCTATAAACCAAGCCAGGGAGGAAAAGAGAGGCTGTGTTAGCATTTTTTATAGAATTCAGTTTCACAGAAAGTCTTCACGTTCATTGGTCACATGAATCTATCTGATTTCTTCCACTATGGCTGTGCCTGGGTTCCCGTGAAGCTGTCCATCATCTTCTGTTTGTCCTTTCCTCCCCCACATGTGCCTATGAAACCAATCCAGGTAGCAAAGGTTATCTTTTGGCAATTAGAATATGAATAAAATCATGCTGGAAAGACAAATGCACAGAAGACAAATCAGAGCCTGTAAGGGTTCGTTTAAGATAGACTGCTGTAGTCTCTCTAAAAATAAATCAATAAATTATGGGAGAGGAGAGTGTGAGGGTGATGAGAATGAGAGAAATAAAGTGCAGATCAGGCAAAGTTGGGAGATGCTGAGAAGTCACCTTATAAGGTTCCAAGTTCTTTTCTAACCCTAAAGAACTCCATCAAATCGAATTCTCACATGTTAAAGGATGATATGTGTGTATTCACTATAACCTTTCAGTGCTGTGTTTTTTTCTTTCTTTCTTTTGAGAATTGGACAGAACTAACTGCTGGTATAAAACCCCACTCACAGACCGTGTCTTTCTGAGCAGTGACAAGCTAACAAAACTTCCAGGCCAGGGTCATTGCCAAATAGGGGACTGACTTGTCACTGCAGAAAAGAAAACCCAACGGAACAGATTTAAGAGGAAATGCTGTTTTCATCAGCTATTAGCCACCTAGCTTTCCTAATTATCTGATCATAAGATAAACCAAACACTTGAACTTGTTTGGTTTAATTGTCACGAGATAGGTGAAGCTGCAAACACAAATGATAAAAACAAAATAGAATCTGCTTGTTTTCCCACAACAAATCTGTTGATAACAAATGCATAGCTGTATTTTGTATATTTCTGTGTTCTTGTTATGGAATATAATTCAGCAAGATCAATTATATCTTCTGCATCTCTTTGTTAAAAAGTTTTTTATTGTAAACTGCATGAAGTTTACAGAGCTAGTCATGAGTTTTACATTCAACAAATCATATACTTTGCTCCCTTACAATGTTTGCAACCTCCTCTATTTACCTCTATTCCCGTTAACTCTTGCCTTCCTCTCTGCTACCTTCATATTTCCTGTGCCAACTTCCCTCTTGTATATTGCCTGCCTGTCACCCATATGTACCCTCTACTCTGTGAATAATTAATCCCTTCCCACCTCCCCCACCTGTAGCCATCATAGAATGTTTCCTTTATCAAGAAAATCTTTTCTTAACTTTTTACAACAATGGACTCATACAATATTTGTCCTTTTATGATTGACTAATTTCACTCAGTATGATGTCTTCTACGTTTATCCATGTTGTGAGGTGTTTCTCTGCATCTTTTATATTCTTCATGCCTAGAAGCCAGTCTAATATGAGTCTAACTTTAACTCTTTTGGTATAAAACAGAGCACGACTAGTCAGTCTGGTCCAATACCGTTCATCTTTACTGAGAAGTACCTTGGAAAGGACAGCTGGGAAACTGGAGTTAGAATTGAGTAAGATGCTAAGATATGACCTAGCCCTCCAGATTTTCCCAAAATGGAGTTAATTTCTGTCCCGGAGGTATTTCTACAATCTGTGCATGTATGGCAGGAGCATGCTGGTGAGTGAAGGCAGAAGAAGGAGAATCCACGCTGTTACGTTCCTCTGATGACAGCTGTGATTTCTCCTCTTCACTGTTCCCTTGGTGGGCTTTATGTTCTTCTATAGGACCCTTTCTGTACTGAGGCAGAGGACTGAACTTGATCTACTCTCAAGAAAAGAGCTGCACAGACTTCACCTGCAGGTCTCCAAGAATGCCACTGAATATCAGAATTTTCCACCTATCGGTATTCCTTATAGGTATTGTTGTTAAGCACTGTACAGTCGCTTTTGACCCTTAGCGACCCTGTATAGTGTTTACAAGGAGCAGCTGATGAGCTTGAACTGCTGATCTTGCTGTTCAAAATAACATTGCAGTCCAGTGTATTAAGTCACAGAGCCACAACAGGTCTCCATTCCTTATATGGAACATAAGCGTAATATGTAGACAACATCTAGAAAAAAATATGACACCTCAAGAGACCTTAATGGTTTTCATAACCCAGAACCCTAATCATATAAGAGGCGTGATTCTGATGAGGAGTCCAGGTGTGGGTCTAGGAAAAGCACTCGACTGCAAGGTTGGTGGTTCAAAGTCAGTAGCTGCTCTTTGGAAACCCTATACAGGATCACTATGGGTTGGAACCAACTCAGCAGCACTTTACAACAACAGCAACAACATTCTGATGAAGCTGCCCCATCCATCTGTTGAAGAGTCACTGCCCAAACCATTAGCATTTTCATCCATCTATCTTTTCACGTTTTTGTTTGTTTGTCTGTGTGTTAAGTGCCATCAAGTCAGTTCCAATTCATAGCAACCCTGTAAAGGATTTCTGAGGAGCAACTGGTAGGTTTGAACCGCTGACATTGCAGTTAGCTGTCCATTGCTTGTCCTTCAGTGCTACACCAGGACTCATTTCTTCATACAGGGAACAATTATTCTGAATCACCTCTCAATCACACGAGAGCTCGACTCCGTCTCCTCTGAAACACACATCTCAATTACTTTCTTCCCCAGCATGCTCTGATTGGCTTTGTCATTAGCCAATCCAGATTCTAAAGCTCCTATAAACTGTCATATATATAAACAACTTGAGTAAGTATTTAAAAGAATTTAAACAGGGAGAAAACTAAAAGGACAGTACTGTTTATAATTCTCTGTTGTTCCTTTATTCTGATCAATAGCATACATGCAGTAAGCAACCAGAAAGTATAAATACAAGCAAGGTTATATATAAATGTAAAGTCATTCAGGTGCTGAGGAAACTCAGAGGTGCATACTGCATCTCCAAGAACTGAAGATATCCTAGACTCAGGACCATGAAGTCTTAAATCAGTAAGATCCATGTGGGAGAAGGTTGAATCTGAGGAGTAAGTGTTGTGTAAAACAAAGTACACAGCAATTTTGGCAGGGAGCCTTGACTGCTTAGAATGCTTAGCTAGTTAATTGTTAAATGATTTCCTCTACAACCTATCCTTCCATGTGATTCAGAGATAACCTATATATTTTATGCACACATACACACACACACACATATATATATATGAATTTCATTTTTGTTAGTCATTTAAAGAATGATATATCTAGACTTTGTTGCATGAAAATTGTTTGCATGTGATCTGTAGTAATCCTGGGCACATCTTTCTCTTCTCTTCTTGTGTTTCATTATGTAGATCTGGAAACCAAAACCCTGCAGGGGGTTAAAGGTGAAAGCAGTCTCAGTTCTTCAGGTACCTTTCTTGTGGACAATTCTAGTGTGGATTTTCAGAAATTTCCAGACAAAGAGGTACTGAGAATGGCTGGACCACTCACAGCTGATTTTATTGTCAAGGTGAGCACATCTGGGTCCTATGTTTTC
The DNA here is from genome assembly GCF_000296735.1 of Chrysochloris asiatica. Taxonomy (NCBI): domain Eukaryota; kingdom Metazoa; phylum Chordata; class Mammalia; order Afrosoricida; family Chrysochloridae; genus Chrysochloris; species Chrysochloris asiatica. The sequence continues at coordinate 8,041,296 of NW_006408583.1, read as the reverse complement.
AAGCCAAGGTCTCCACATTGATGTTACTTCTAATCTCCTGGGGAGAAAGATGCTTTAGGTTTTCACAAAGATTTAGAAAGCCTGTTCTCTGAGAAAATGTTTAATTCAAGGGTGTTGAGCTAGCTATTCCTGGACTTTACTGGAAGTTTTAAGGTCTTAGGAAAATCTTTATATGTATATATTATTTAATAAAAAGACTTTATATGTATGTATCATTTAATTAAAAGGCTAGCAGCAGGTGTCAGATGAAAACTAGAAAGCATATTAGGATTTATTCTTTGACTCACATAAGGTGTCCCTGGTAAAAGAAGGAGACAAACTGAGGCTCCATTGACTTGGTCAACTCATTATGCTTCCAACTGCACGTTCTGGTTTCTGTTGCACTGGCAGAAGGAATAAGTTATTTCCTTCCATCAGAGCTTCCTTACTCTTCAAGGTAATATAAAACATATTGCTGGAAGCAACACATGCATTCTGTAGGAAAAATGCACTAGAAGAACATTTAGGAATCACAATAAAGTAAAACATATTTTTTTCCTTCAGTAGGTCAGAAGGACCTCAAGGATTTCAGCTGTAAAGCTGTAAAACTTGTAATGTGTCCAGGACTCCATAAATTTTTCATCATGGGACCTGGAGCCAGAGGACATTTGATTTAAGCTAATGCTTGATGACCCCATGGCAGCTGGAAAAAAAAGAATGCATAGAGGAAAATGTAATAGGCAGTGAGGTTGGATGGAAGATGTGTTTCAGAGTACTGTCCTCTGCCTTCCTCTACAAGTTGGTTCTTTTAATCCAGTCCAGATGAGAACCAGGTACAAGTTTTGGTGAACAAGATGCTACAAACCATCACAGATAGCTTACAGTAGCGTTGGCACAGCTGGTCATTAAATACATTCATTTAGACAGGCAAATATAATAAAGAATTGAAAGTTTCATCTTTATTTTTTAAAACCCTAGAGTCCTGTTGAGTGGACCATTTATACTATAGTAATTTACCTAGTGGCCTTGCAAGAGTTAACACGCTTCCCAAAGTGCCTAACATACTGAAAATATAGATTTAAGTAATATTATTCATGCTGGAATAGCATTGTCAAAGGCATTTTATATATCCAGCTGCCTTCTGCACATCACCACTTGTATGTCCCATAGGCACATCAAGCTCAACGTATTCAAAACTGAATTTGTGAAGCTCTCAGAAACCTACTTTATCTTCACTGTTCTTGTCTTGTAGGAAAATGCACTATATTCTAAGGCAGATCAGAAACCTTTGATTGACCCCATCTTCTCCTTCTCTTTTATGACCCTAGTTAGATATTAAATGTTGTCAGTTCTCAAAAGAATAAAAGACAATTATGGCAATTTTTTCTAACATATGCAATTCTCCAATAGCAGTAAATAACAAACAAAAAACAATATGTGTCGTTTCAGAGGTAGATCTGTATACTGTACTCATGTGTATGTTGTTGTTAAGTGCCATTGAGTTGATTCCAAATCATAGCAACCCTTTGTAGGGTTTCTGAAGTGCAGCTGGTGGGTTTAAACTGCTGACCTTGTGGTTCGCAGTCCAGTGCTGATCCCACAGTGCCACACCAGAAGTAGGGAGATACATGTGAGGATGTGCACATGCATATATTGGTATATTTGTAGCATAAGTGTGGATGTGCTACATATATAATTTTTTGGACTGCCAAAAGAACAAACAGATCTGTGTTGGAAGAAGTACAACTAGAGTGCTCTTTGGAGATCAGGATGACCAGACTTCATTTCTCATACTCCAGATATATTGTCAGGAGAGACCAGTCCCTGGAGAAGGATACCATGTTTGATAAAGTAGAAGATCAGAGAAAAAGAGGAAGACCCCCAATCCTCTTTGCTGCTAACTGAAAGGTTGGTGGTTCAAACCCACCAACAGTCCACAGAAGAAAGACTTGGAAATATACCCCATAAAGATTGTTGTTGTTGTTAAAATGCTGCCAAGTTGGTTTCGACTCATAGGGATCTTGTGTAGGGTTTTCAAGGGTGGGTTTGCACTGTCAACCTTACAGTTAGAAATCCAGTGCTTATCCTATAGTACCACATAGAAATCCAGCTTAGGAAACCCAATGGGACAACTCTCCTCGGTAACATGGCGTCGCTATGCATCAAACTGGACTCCACAGCACCTAACAGGTCCCAGATACTGCTGAAATAGGGCAGTTGTTAACAGTTCTGTTTTACCCACAAGGAAATGAGACCCAGGGAATTTGAGTGATTTGCTCACACTCACCTGGAGGTAAGACAGAGCTAGAAATCACCTCTCTTTAGTTCTGTCTCAGATCTCCTTTCAGTATTGTGTGCTGTTTCTAAGAAAATATTTCATTTCTTATATATGCAAATAGGAGCCCTGCTGTGACCCTGTAGGATAAGCACTGGACTACCAACCACAAGGTGTGCAGTTCAAACCCACCAGCTGCTCCTTGGAAGCCCAATAAAGAGTCACTATGTGTTGGAACTGACCTGACAGATATTAACAACATTATATACAAATAAGAATAATTAATAAGAGAGAGTTTAAAGAAGTTTTGATACTTCCCTGAATATCTGGCACATTGCCCCCCAAGAAATGGGTGAAAATAAAAGATTTTCTTTCATTTAGCTTGTGCCATCCTCACAGTTGTTTTTATCTTTGAGTCCATTGGTTAGGAAGACTGCCAAAGGAGCATTTTTAAGTGTTTTAGCACACAGAAATAAACTCATTCCCTTGATCTGCATCAGATGAAGTATTAGGTAGAGATGATAACCTCATATTCCTTTCTGGGAAAATCTGAGCATATGCTTGCGTATGATTCAGCACACACATGAAGAAAACTGTTCTTATTACAATAGACTAAGAGGAACCTGGAGGAAAATCACATATGTAAGGTGAGTACATTTACAGAAAGTCCATATGCATCCTTCTTACAGATAGAGGTGGAGAACCTTTTTCCTGCCAAGGGCCATTTGGATATTTATAATGTCACTTAATAGAAATTTGTGTTGCTATGAAAAAAACTCCTAGATTTATTGAATATCAAGTCCCACCTGTGATTGTTTGGTAGCGTCAGACCAAAGGATTTCGCAGCCTTATATGGCCTGTAGGCCAGAAGTCCCCACCCCTGTTTTAGGAGCTGCTCAGCATTATGCCTGATGCATGGAACAAACTAACTATTAAGTATGGTGTCTGCCCTCTCCTTTCTTACAATGTGAATTGTCAGATAAAGCAATGGATAGGAAATTTTGAAATAATAAGGCATTGCAGCGTATAATTAAGTACCAAAATAAAATGGGGAGAGTGTAAAAGCTGTGGCCCAGTGTAACTAGTAAAAACCTTTGTGAAACTTGGGCAACTTGCAAATCACAGATAGGATTGAGGTAATGAGTGTGTTCTCTACTGGAGACTGAACTTGGTGACTGTTGGTTTCTTCCTGTCGCCCAGCATGTTTCTGGATAATTCTTTATGCCAGTCACACAGAACTCTGCAAACAGAAAATCAGTGTCTCAGCCAACCACTCTTGAGAGGAAATGTTTAAATTCATTTTAAGAAAATGAAAGAAATATAAAGTAAGTCATGACTCCTTTTCTACCCAACTTCCAAAGGTAGCTAATGCCCCCAACAAATATGTCCCTCTTTGCTAGTAGAATCCAAGAGGTTACAACTGAGCTAATTAGACACATAACATTGCTTATTGGGTTTCTTTCTCACATTATTTTGTGTTTGCATCACTAGGTTTAAAGAAAGAGTCAAATAACTGAGTGCTCACCTCTGATAACAGCAGAATCCCCACCCAATTCTAACCTCCATTGGCTGTGCTCAGGCCATTTGTTTTCTGCCCTCTCACTCAGCACTGGGATGGTCCTTCAGTGGACTCAGGCCTGCTCTGTCTGCTCATCATTGGCTTCCTGACCCTTTGCACACCCTCTTTATTTCCTCGCTGACATCACACCTATTGGTCTCAGCTTGACATCTGTGATCTATTGTCTAATTCAAAGGAGTGAGCATCTTGGACTATAACCAACATCTCCCATGTTGCTAAACTGCTGTGTCTTCCAATATTGGAGTGTGAAGTCTCAGAGAACTAGAAAATGCAGTCATTCTAATAGGAATACTGTGCTCTAAGGAGTTTGTTTTTATTCGTTTTATCTAGTAATCCCTGTTCTTAGCTAGCACTTCCAATTTGTAAAATTATCTGCTATTTCAAACAATGGAATTATTAAATATACTTATTTGGGTAATAACGAGCATTTTACAAGTCCTTTTCACTTGACTATCCTGCCTAAAGATAGCAGTCATCAGAGGAAAGTGGAAGGGAAGAGAAGAGAGTGCTCTTGGGTGAAGGTTGGTTAATGAAGATACTGTTTCTTAGTATTAGTTTAATTGTCAATTGATGGGAACAATTAGTAACAAGTTCATTTGTTGGCTCATTCACTCCTTCATTTACTCAGTAGTTGTGTGAATACCCATCCTCATTGATTGAATTGTGTCCCCTAAAAATATGTGTCAACACAGCAAGGCCATGATTCCCAGTACTGTGAGATTGTCTTCCATATTGTGATTTGATTTAATTATCTTCCATTGTGTAATTATAAATCCTAATTTCTGCCTATGGTTCGTGGGGCAGGGTTTGGTCATTTTAAAGAGGCTGTGTTGTGTTAATGAGGTCACATGTGTTGTGTTAATGAGGTCACACTAGGCAGAAGTGCATCCCCCTTACATATGTCACCAGCCTTGCTTAAGCCACAGCCCTGATTCCATGTAAGTGGAGTTTCCCTGGGCCGTGGCCTGCACCACCTTTTCTCTTACAAGAGATGAAAGGAAAGAGAGGGAGCAGACAGGGAGTGAACTCAGTCCCACCAAGAAAGAAGATCTAGGAGCAGAGCGTGTCCTTTAGACTCAAGGTCCCTGCGCTGAAACCCTCCTAGACTAGGGGAAGATTGATGCCTACACTTGGAGATCTCCAAGGAATGCCAGGCTTGTGATGTTGAAAGGAGACGAGAACCTTCCCCCGAAGCTGAGAGAAAAAAAGGCCTTCCTCTAGACCTGATCCCTGAATTCAGACTGAGCCTACTAAATTGTGACAGAATAAATTTCTGTCATCTAAAGCCATCCACTTGTGGGAGTTCTGCTGTAGTGGCACTAGATAGCTAAGACTCCTACCATGTGCTCAGCATCATAGAAGATGCTGAAGAAAGATGAGTGACAAAGTGAATGGTGCCTACCTCTATGGAGTTCACAGAAGATGGAGGAGAATGGCAATAAAAAAGTTGTATAACCATCCAATATTTATAATCAAATAAATAAGTGCTTTGGCTTCCTAGGATAAGCACTGGAGTGATAACCACAAGGTCAGCAGTTCAAACCCACCAGCTTCTCTGTTGGAGAAAGATGAGGCTTTCTGGTCCTATAAAGATTTACTGCCTCAGAAACCCTATACAGGGCCACAACCAACTTGACAGCACTTAAGAACAATGACAAATAAATACAGTGAAGATCTTATTTTTGTCCTATACTTGAAAGCCTAAGCAAAAGCGCTGGTTTTTTTGCAAAAAGTTCTTCAAGATACGGTATCACTGTAACAGGCACACTGATAGATTTCCACTATTTCCAAGATTTCCCTGTCATGAAAACCTTGCTTGTCCTATCAGCAGCGTGTCACCAATTGGAACTCAGAGGCTCGCAGTAGGAAATGCACCCACAGGTCCTTTGTGTGGGTCTCTCCTCAGGCCAAGCTGCTCATTAAAGCAGTGATGAACTACAGCCAAAGCAGGTGGAGTGGGGGAGCCCTGACAGCCACCTCCCTGCCACTGACTGGGAAAGAAATTCCCATAACTCCAGTAAGAAAGAGCATCTCGAGACTGAGAAACTGTCCCTTTCCACACTGAGGAGACAAGGGTAAAGCAGTTCACAGTACTTCATTTAAGAGAACCTTTGTACGTACACACGATGTCTTTTGTGGCTCCAGAATTTCTCCTTGGTTCTTTTGTTTTGCATGGATTTGAAACTCAGCCATTGCCCATCTGTTCATGTTTCCACTGTCTTGCAGTATTACACCACTGTGCCAATCAGCTGTTATGGACAGTGACCTGTTTTTGTCTTCTCATCTGTTTTAAGTGTGAAAAGTCATTGTGTTGGATTGGAATCACTGACATGGTGTAATTACAGGGAGACAAGCTTGGTTATGAACATTATTTTTCTTATTAATATTTGTTGTTTTTAAGTTCCATTGAGTTGGTTCTGACTCATAGCAACCCTTTATAGAGTTTCCAAGCAGCAGAGGGTAAGTTTGAACTGCTGGCCTTGTGGTTCAAACCAATCTTGCAGTCCAGTATTGTTGTTGTTGTTGTTAAGTGCCATCGAGTCGATTCCGACCCATAGCGACCCAGTACAGGGTTTCCAAGGGGTGTAAATCTTTACAGGAGTAGAAAGCCTCATCTTTCTCGCGC
>NW_006408583.1:8033865-8034157 GCF_000296735.1 Chrysochloris asiatica | reverse complement strand
AAAAAAAAAAAGTGGTAGATTTAGAAGTAGGCAGACCTGAATCCAACCCTAGCTTTGCTCTTCCCTTGCTATACAGCCCTGAGCAAATCACTTACCCTCTCCAAACCCCATGTTTTTATCTGTAATTGTAGAAGACAGTACACAGCAGTATTCAGATAAGATTTCATATAAATGAAATGTACCCTACATAAGTGTACCCTACACATGTCCATTTGTCATACCCTACATAAGTGTACCCTACACATGTCCACTTGTCATACCCTACACAAGTATGTCCATTTGTCATACCCTA
>NW_006408583.1:7997791-8033671 GCF_000296735.1 Chrysochloris asiatica | reverse complement strand
GCTACACAAGAATGTCCGTTTGTCATACCCTACACAAGTTTGTCTGTTTGTCATATCCTACACAAGCATGTCCATTTGTCACATCCTACACAAGGATGTCCATTTGTCATATCCTACACAAGGATGTCCGTTTGTCATACTGCATTGTCTGGCGTGTTGCTATCATGCTGGAAACTGCGCCTTAGATATTTCAAATACCGCCTGGGTCAGTCATGGTAGAAAAGTTTCAGTGGAGTTTCCAGACTCAGAACCTATTAGGAAAAAGGAATTGATTGTCCCCTTTGAAAGGATTAGCCACTGAAAACCTTATTAATAGCAACAGCAGAACATTGTCAGATATAGTGCCTGAAGTTGAATCATTCTGGTTGGAAGGCACTTGTAATATATTTGAGAAAGAGCTGTCTCCTCAAAGTAGAAGTGACCTTCATGACATAGATGGAGTAAAACTTTCAGAACATTTATTTGCTGATGGGACACAACTCAAAATTAAAAGAAATGCCTGCAAATATCTATTATTAATCAGAACATGAAATGTATGAAGTATGAATCTAAGAAAATTGCAAGTCATTTTCAAATCATCAAAAACGTAAGGGAATGCATTAAAATCAATATCCTAATCATTAGTGAGATGAAATGGGCTGGTATTGACCATTTTGAATTGGACAAAAATATGGTTTACTATTCCTGGACTGACAAATTCAAGAAGAATGGTGTCAAATTCATCTTCAAACAGAGCATTTCAAGCTCTATCTTGAAGAACAATGCTCTCTGGGATAGGATAATATCTATAGACCTACAAGGAAGACCACGTGATACAACTGTTACTCAAATTTACACACCAATCACCAAAGTCAATGGAAAATTTTGAAGAGCTCTAGCAACTTCTTCAGTCTGAAATTGATCAAACATGCAATCCAAGATACATTGATAATTACTGGTGATTGGAATGTAAAAGTTGGAAACAGAGAAGGGACCAGGAGTTGAAAACTATTGCCTACTTAGTAGATATTACAGATATTTTTAATCACTTCATATGCCTGCAAAAGTTAGACATGTTAGAATTTTTCTAGACCACTGACTTCTTCATTGCAAATGCCTCTCTTCAGCAATATAAATAGTAACTATACACATAGAACTCGCCAGTTGAAAGCACAGGAATCAAATTGACTACAAAACAAGGCCAGTGGTAGACTGTGGAACAGACCATCAATTGCTCATATGCAAGTTCAGGCTGAAGCTGAAGACAATTAAAACAGGCCCACAAGAGCCAAACATGACCTTGAGTTTATCCCATCTGAACTTAGATACCATCTCAAGAACATATCTGACAAGTTGAATTCTAATGACCAAAGACCATGAAAGGAAAAGGTTACTAAAATGACAGGAAACAAAGAAAAAGCTAAAGTGGATGTCAGAAGAGACTCTGAAACGTGCTCTTATACATATAGTAGCTAAAATAAATTAATGAATTAATTAAAGAAATGATGAATTAAAAGAGCTGAACAGAAAATTTCAAAGGACAGCTCAAGAAGACCAAGTGAGTTATTATAATGAAATGCACAAAAACCTGGAGTCAAAAAAAAAAAACCAGGAAAGTACAGGATCGACATTGCTCTAGCTGAAAGAACTGAAGAAAAAAATCAAGCCTTGACTTGCAATTTTGAAGGCTTTAATGGAGTCCTAGTGTGGCACTGTGGGTTAATGCACCAGACTGCAAAGCCATTTGAACTACAAGGTCGGTGGCTCAAGCTCACCAGTCGCTCCTTGGAAACCCTATACAGGGTTGCTATGGGTCGGAAACAACTCTATGCCACCGAACAACAACAATAACATGGGCAAAATATTGAATGATACAGGAAGAAGATGGATAGAATATATAGAGTCACTGTACCAAAAAGAATTGTTTGATGTTCATCTGTTTTAGAAGATAGCATATATCAGGAAATGATGGTGCTTAAGAAAGAAGTCCAAGCTACACTGAAGACATTTGTTGTTGTTAAGTGCCATCGAGTCGGTTCCGACCCATAGCGACCCTGTACAGGGTTTCCGAGGGTATAAATCTTTACGGGAGTAGAAAGCTTCATCTTTCTCCTGTGGAGCGGCTGGTAGTTCCGAACCGCTGACCTTAAGGTTCGCAGCCCGATTTGTAACCACTACGCTACCAGAGCTCCTTACTGAAGACATTAGCAAAAAAAAAAAAAAAAAAACTCCAGGAATTGATGAAATACCAATTGAAATGTTTCAAAAAACTAATGCAGTACTGGATGCATCCATTGCTCCATGCCAAGAAATTTGAAAGACAGCTACCTGGCTAAATGACTAGAAGAGATTCATATTTGTGCCCATCCCAAAGAAAGGTGACTCAACATAATGCCAAAATTATCTCACAACATCATTGATTTTACATGCAAGTAAAATTTTGCTGAAGGTAACTAAAAAATGGTTGCAGCAGTACATTGACAGGGAGCTATCAGAAATTCAAGGCAGATTCAGAAGAGGACATGGAACAAGGGATATCATTGCTGATGTCAGATGAGTTTTGGCTAAGAGCAGAGAATATCAGAAAGAAGTTTCCTTGTGTTTTATTGACCTTACAAAGGCATTCAACTGAGTGTACTATAACAAACTGAGGATCAAATTGTGAAGAATGGGAATTCCAGAACACTTAATTGTGCTCATGAGGAACCTGTACATAGACCAAAAAGTAATTGTTAGAAGAGCACAAGGGGATTCTATGTAGATTCAAATCCAGAAAGGTGTGTGCCACAGTTATATACTTATTCAATCTGTATGCTGAGCAAATAATCTGAGAAGATGGACTATATGAAGGAGAACGTGGTATCAGGATTGGATGAAGAATCATTAACAAATCATCTGTGATATGCAGATGATACAACCGTGCTTGCTGGAAGTGAAGATAACTTGAAGCACTTACTGATGAAGATCAAAGAATCAAGCCTCCAATATAAAGTATGACTCAGTGTAAAGAAAATAAAATGCTCACAATCAGACCACAAACAACGTCATTATAAATGAAGAAAAGTTTGAAGCTTCATTTTGCTTGGATCCATAATCCATGCTCATAGAAGCAGCAGTCAGAAAGTCAAATGATTTGCATTAGGCTAATCTACTGCAAAAGACCTCTTTAAAATGTTAAAGTGCAAAGATGTCACTTTTAAGACAAAGTTGTCCCAGACCCAAGTCATTGTGTTTTCAAGCATTTCATATGCATGCAAAATCTAGATGATGAATAAGGAAGAACAGATAAGAATCAATACATTTGAATTATTAATTGGCAAAGAAGATTATAAATTTTAGGTACTGCCAGAAAAACAAACATGTCTATCTTGGAAGAAATCCAATCAGATTACCCCTTAGAAGTGAGGAAGGAAAGATTTCATGTCACCTACTTCAGACATGTTACCAGCAGGTACCACTCCCTGGAAAAGGATATCATGCTTGGTAAAGTAGAGGTCAATAAAAAAGAGCAAGACCTACAAGATAGATTGGCACAGTGCTTGGAACAATGGGCTGAAACACAACCACAATGTTGGGTACAGTGCAGAACCAAGAAGTGTTTCATTCTGTTGTGCATAGGGTTGCTATGAGTCGAAGCAAACTCAGTGGCACTTAACAACAATAACACTCATGATAAAAACCCTTTGTTGTGATGTTGATTCTGACTCATAGTGACCCTGTCACAGAAAGAGAAAGAACCAAGGTAGATTATATGTCCAGAGCTTTGGGTACCTCATGGCTTTACTGTTTGAGGTAAAAAAAGGTCCTAGTCACTTACAGTCTGTGTCCAAATGCAAGTATACCAAAACCCCCACCAAACCCCTTAACCTCCAATACAGTTCTGACTCAGTGATCCTGTGGAACAAAACTGCCCCATAGGGTTTTCAAGGCTGTGATCTTGCAGAAACAAACTGCCTCATCTTTCTCCCACAGTGCAGCTGGTGGGTTCAAACTGCCACCTCTTTGGCTAGCAGCCAAGCACTTTAACCACTGTGTCAACAAGTTTCCTAAAGCAAGTATTTGTTGTTAAGTACCATGGAGTCACTTCTGACTCACAGCAAACCTGTATAAGGTATTCAGGGACCACCTGGTGGGTCTGAACTGCCAACCTTGTGATTAATGTTGTTGCTAAGTGTGGTCGACTTGGTTCCAATTCATAACAACCCTGTATAGGATTTCCGAGGAGCAGCTGGTGAGTTTGAATTGCTGATATTGCAGTTCAAACCAACCTTGCAGTCCAATGCCTTATCCTGCAGTGCCACACTAGGACTCCTTTGTGGTTAATGGTCAAGAGCTAATCCTACAGTATCTCACCAAGTCAGCCTCAATATTATGAGCACTCTCCATCATTTTCATTAAACTCATTAAAAAGAATACTCTTAAGTTGTTTGTTTTTTCTTCATTGTGGTGTTACTAACCTTCCCTATTGTCATCAGAACTTCTTATCATTGTTTCCTTACTCTTAGAAGTTATTTTTATTGATAACTTCCAGGGAGCAAAGGACCTGCCTTACCTTTTTGTCTTCTTAATCAGACCCAAAGATGGGTCAGGTGGTGTACAGATCTTGAAGAACAAGGTCTTTGGAATATTCTCTCCACTTGGATAATTAGAATCTATGCGTTTTCTCCCACTTTCCTGTTGTTGTTCTTGTAAGTCAGTTCTGACTTGTAGAGAATGCATGTACAAAAGAACAAAACACTTCCCAGTCCTGAGTCATCCATGCAGATGTTCCTGTGTTTCAGCCAATCATTGCAAGCACTGTATCAGCCCACGTCATTGAGGGTCTACCTCTTTGACCTCACCCTCAACTTTACCAAGCATGATGTCCTTCTTTCCTAGGACCCTATTTAGTTCTTAGCATCTCAGAGGTACCAAGCCATCTCTGAGTCCAAATACACTTTCCAGTCTTTTACTTTTTTCATGGAGGTTGTTTCCATTGAGAACCCTCTTCTAATAGTTTCCTGCATGATAACCTCATGTCCCAAGAGAGCTATAGGCTGAGAGCTAAAACGTTTTCCAAAGAATGTGATTAATACTATATCCCTAAGCAAGCACTTAGGTATCTGATATCTGACACATAGGATTGAGAAATATTCATCTGCAGGAATGGTTTCCCTTTTGTGAAAAACTCTGTATTGCCTCAGCTGGTTTTGTTTTAAAGGAGAGAATTTCTATCACTGTGTATTCTAGTTAGATAAGACCTGAATCTCAGTATTACATAGCATTTTACAGCTTTTCTCTCTTTCTTTATTCTCTTTTCCAGCTCTCTCAGACTTTTGGAGGAACATTTCCATTTTCCTATCTAAACATCAAAAGCCTACCTAGGGTTATTTGTTGTTGTTGTTGTTAAATTCATTGACTCCATTTTCAATGAAAGAGTAGAATTATCCTCTAGGGTTTTCTTGACTGTAATCTTTGTAGGAGCAGATCGCCAGGTCTTTATTCTAAATAACTGCTGGAAAGGTTCAAGCTACCAACCTTCCAGTTAATACTCAAGTCCTTAACCATTATGCACCAGTTCCTCTTGATCTTGGGTTTCTACCAGAAAACAAAGGAACAAACAAAAACACATTGCCATTGAGGTGATTCCAACTCATAGCAACTTGATAGAACACAGTAGAACTGCACCATAGGGTTTCAGAAAGCAGACATCTTCACTCCTGTAGAGTGGCTGGTGAGTTTGAACTGCCAAACTTGTGGTTACCAGCCCAATACTCAACCCACTATGCCACCAGGGCTCCCTGATCTAGGGTTCAGCATCTATGAATTGTTGGTCTTGTTTCTTCACATTGTTCTCATTTTTCGTCTACATCCTAGGTGTTTAATCAGCTATAAACTCAGTAGCAAAAAGGTAGGGATATTTTTTTAAAAGAGGGAAAAAATGAAACCAAATTCATCAGCTTATCCTAAATAAACACACTGGTATTTGAAAGTAATTTTCTTGTATGTTAATGTTTTTAATTAGTAAATATGCACTCTAAAATATATGAATCAATAAATGACCAGAAATTCCCATGTATGTTTCTAAGTGTTTATTTACTCTTTCTAACATTTTTTTAACCAAAAACAGTATCTTTAATTTTCTGTAATTTATAATTGTTTATATATTTTAGAAAAACAGTCTATTGCTGAATTTGGAATTAAAACTCCACATAACTTTAGTTGTCATATCTGAGAGGTTGGAAGTAAAGAAGAGAATGGAAATAAGTGTCCTGGAATGTAATTCTACTGGAATTACAAGTTGATGCATTGCTATCTCTTGCTGTATGACAACAAAATAGAGAAGGGGCAACTTTGTTGTTAGGTTCTGTCAACTTGGTTCCAACTCAGAATGACCCAGAATAAGGTTTCTCAGGAACAACTGATAGATTTGAACTACTTATTCTACAGTGTCACACCAGGGGTATCTATGGTGGTGGTGGCTGTGTTCCACCAAGGCGGTTCTGACTCATAGCAATCCTGTTTTGGGTTTCCAAGGCTATAAATATTTATGGGACAGAGCATGCAGGGAAAGGTAGAATCCCCATTGAATGGTTTTTATCTTGTCTAGACGGGTCTGGTGAAAAGAGATGGGGATAAGATTCTTATGATTCAACAGTGAATAATTACGACTGTCACAACTATAAAGGTAGAAGTTTTGTAACAAAAAGGGGAGAGTAGTTAATCTTACAGTCCAGGAACAGAGGACCCTAGGACTATCAAGGGAGAAGAGCATGAGCAGAACGTGAGACCCTATCCAGAGAAGCAGCATCACCAGAGATGGAGACAGTAATGAGGACATGGAGAAATAGGACTCTAGACTCATGGGAAGAGAAAGACTGTGTGCTAGCAGCCAGGAGGCAGGCTTGCAGAATGTGCCCTTGGGTTGTTTAAATGATTATCTATTCCTGAGTGTTTCTGTGTACATCCCCCCCCCCAAAAAAAAATAACAAACAACAACAATAGAGGGAATAGAAGCAAATACTGTGGAATGATGATGCACAGAGGAGACTGTAATCATTGCAGTGAAACGAGAAGTGTAATCTGATTTCTCCCATGTAAACTAACAGTCAATTCACAATAAAAACTTTAAAATAACTTTATGGGAGCAGAGAGACTCATCTTTCTCCAGAGGAGTGACTGATAGATTTCAACTACTGATCTTGAGATTTGCAGTCCAGCTTGTAATCCACTGCACTACCAGGGAACCTAAGGAGTAGCTATTTTTTGTTGTTAAATGCCTTGGAGTCAGTTCTGACTCATGGCGAACCTGTATATGGGTTTTCTGAGGAATGGCTGTTGAGTTTGAACCACTGACCTATGGTTCAAACTGACCTTACAGTCCAGTGCTTATTCTACAGCACCAGACCAGGACACCTCACCAGGACTCCAAGGGGTAATTATGTTGGTGTTGTTAACAAGTGCTGTCGAGTCAGTTCCAACTCATAGTGACCTTGCACAGTGTTTCTGAGGCTGTAAATCTTTACGGGAGCAGAAAGCTTCATCTTTCTCCAATGGAACAGCTGGTAGTTTCTAACTGCTGACCTTGTGGTTCGCAGCCCGAGTCGTAACCACTTAGGGGTAGTTATAGTGGTTAAATGGTAAGGTAAGTGATGCAGCCTTCCTGCTTCTCACCTGTGTAGTCCTTCTCCAGCTGAAAACCATTGGTACTACCAATCAGCCTAATCTAGAATTGCAAGGATCCCAGAATATTCCTAGTGTCACACCAGTTCCTCAACTTTCCTGTTGTTTCCTGCAGATCCGTAACTCGGGGCCCACTGACAGTACAGTGCAGTTCATCTTCTATCAGCCTATCATCCACCGATGGAGGGAGACGGATTTCTTTCCTTGCTCAGCAACCTGTGGAGGAGGTAATGGAAACTATTGGTTTCTATGAGGAACAACCTGGCTGTTGGAAGGTAGAGTGATGTGAGTGTGGGAGACAGCGCTGCAGTACTTTACAACCTTCTTTCTACATGGGATCAAGTCCTGAAGCCTTCATGAAAAAGATACCTCAGTCGTTATGCTCTTTGAACATGCTCTGTCTGCAGAGTCCGCATAGATGAAACAGTCTTTACTTTTTCTCTCACCTCCATAGACGATCAGGACAAGAAATTGCAAAGCTTAACAAAGGCTTGGTCCTGAGGTGATTCCGTTCATTTGAGAGTAAACTGCTCATCTTGTGAAAGTGAACTCATTTAGTCAAGATACAAGTGAAAGGTGCCCAGCAGGCTTGTCATGGTGTGTCTCAGAGATTATAATGTAATTGTAGGAAATTAGTACTATTGAAGGGAAAAGGATGCATTGTAGACTTATACTCAGTTATTTATTTATTTGTTTGTTTTTTGCTTCTTTCAGTCATTGATGCATTAAAAGAAATTCCATTTATCTTATTTATTCATTAAATTGCATCTCTCTGGAAAGGTCACAAAATGACTTCATTCTTATCACTGCTCCATCACACCTGCTGCATGGACAATGTTTTATGTTATTGGAAAAGCTTTCTTCTCTACTTTTTGCTCTTTATAGTTTAATGGTTATTTTGCAGTAATTTATGTACTCATTGTCTGTAGAAGATCTTTTTTTTTTCCACTTAACTTTTCTACTATTATAATGAATACTGTAATACCTAAGTATTTTTCTCCTTTTTTCCTTGGCATAAATACTGAGGAGTGAGTTTACTAGATCAAAGAGCTTCAGAATTTTTGTGGTTGTTGGCATATAGTTCCAAAATTCTTTCCAGAAGGGTAACTAGCTCTAAATATATGAATATTTTAGTTTCATTGCCAGCTGAGCCAGCATTTATGGATTATCATCTTTTTGAAGTTTTGCTAATTTAATAGATATAGAATTGTATATATGTGCCTTTTAAAACAAGCTTGTCAAATATATTCTAGCTTGAGCTTCTTGGAAGCCAGTTAATTATCTGACTTTAGAGCAATTTATCCACATAGGTTGTTGTTGTTAGCTATTAGATCCCGTTAGTCAGTTCCAACTGCTAACAACTCCATGGATACAGAGTAGAAGTTATCCATACATAGAGTTTGCAGGGATGTGACCTCTCAGAAACATCACCAGGCCTTACTTCTGAGGTGCCTCTGGTTGGATTAATCCACCTAGCTGTTACTAGATTATTTTGACAGAAGATAAGAAAATTACTATCTTAAAATGGAGACACATGAATGATTACTACTTTTTATAAAACAATAAAATGTGTGATATGATTTGACTCTAGATATGTTGTCTGGTGTGGCACCATGGGTTAACTGCAAAGTCGCTTTGGTCACAAGGTTGATGGTTTAAGCTCACCAGCTGTTCCTCGGAAACCCTATACAGGGTCACTGTGAGTCAGAACCAACTCAAAGGCACTTAACAGTAACGATAATGTTGTATCCATATGATATGAGTAAACCATTGAATATATGATTCTATTGAGCAGTACAGGATTTTAGCTTAAAAGTGTCTTTCAAAAACTTCATGGAATGCTTTCTGAGTTGCAGTGATTAACTAATTCAACATTGTAAGCATTTCAGTAGAACAGTGCTTGTAAGTTTCCCTATCTGTTCTGAATAGAAAATGGCTTTGCTCGAATGTAAACTGTTAGTTGTTTTGATGTTTTATGGGAATATATGATTTTTATATTCCTTCTAATGAGTAACACAGCAAAGTGTTTCACAGAAATAAATCTACAGAAATAAATTGTTAGTATTTTTTTTCCTTTTAAATGAAAACCATACTTTGGGAGAAGAAGCAACTCAATTATGTATCTGCCCACTCTGCCAGTTTCACATAGAGCTGCTGTTGGAATATAATTTCAATAACCTTGATAATGACTTGCTATATAATCAGGCAACTGATGTTAAATTCATATAGAGTCAACCCTTTTGGGCCTCATGTTCCTCACAGCCAAGTGAAAAAGTAAAACCATCAGTGGTTCCAAACCTTTGTAATTACTGAATCCTTTCTTAAAAGGAAACCTTGCTAGGAAGCTCAGAAAATAGGAAAATAGTTCTAACTCAGATGTGAGGGATGTGTGCAGGGCCCACAGTGTGGAAATTTCTGAAGAAATTGACTCTAACTTCGTTCTTAGACTTCTGGTTTCAGATATGATTCCTAGGCCATTCTGGTAAATTTACATGATGGTGATGTAGTTGGGTGCTGTTGAGTCGGTTCTGACTCATAGCAACCTCACAGGATAAAACATGGCCTGGGCCTGGGCCTGTTGTTGTGTTTGAGCCCAGCATGGCAGCTACTGTGTCAACCCATTTTTGTTGAGGGTCTTCCTCTGTTTTGTGAACCATCTGTTTTACCAAGAAAATGTCCTTCTCCAGGGACTTGACCCTCTTGATTACATGACCAAAGTCCATGAGACAAAGTCTCACCAACCTCACTTCTAAGGAATAATTTCAGCTGTACTTCTTCTAAGACAGATTTGTTTATTCTTTTGGAAGTCCATGTATATTCAATATTCTTTGTCACCATAATTGAGATATGTCAACCTTATTCGGTTTTCTTTCAGTTTTCTTGATTCATTTTTCAACTTTCACATGCATATGAAATGAGTGAAAGTACCATGGCTTTGTTTGTTGTTGTTGAGTGTTGTCCTATCAATTTTAACTCTATAGGACAGAGTAGGGAATCCTAGAATGATGCTGTAAAATAAGCACTGGACTACTAGCCACAAGGTAAGCAGTTCAAACCTACCATTTGTTCCTGGACAACCCTACACAGGGTCACTGTGGATTGGAATCAACTCAGTGGCGCTCGATAACAACAACAGAACAGGGTAGAACTGCCCTGTAAGGTTTCCTAGGCTTCACTGGGTGGGTTTGAACTATCAAACTTTCAGTTAACAGCCAGGTGCCTAACTAGTATGCAACGAAGGTTCCTATGCTTAGTCTTCAAGGTGACTTTTTTTTTTTTTTATTCTTAACACTTTAAAGAGGTCTTTTACAACAGATGGATATTCTTACATACCTTGGAAGTTCTTAGAAAACGTGATTCTAAGGAACTATTTGGAGTCCTGGTGTGGCGCTGTGGGTTAATGCACCGGACTGTAAAGTCAGTTTGAATCCCAAGGTTGGCGGTTTAAGCTCACCAGCCGCTCCTTGAAAACCCTATACAGGATTGTTATGAGTCGGAACTGGCTCAATGGCACTTAACAACAACAACAACAACAAGGAGCTATTTGCTTCATTTTACTTGTAAACTTTTCATTTCACACAGTTTGTAACCTCTTCAAAGCAATCTTTTTAGACTGCCAAATTATGATTTTTGAAAACCCATAATCTCAGATTTAAAGTTTGCTTATTATTTGTGCCTACATTTTATAACATGATAAATGCTGTCTTTGAGCAGAAATTATTGTATAGAAAAATATAGAATTATTGGCTTGTCATACAATTGTCTGTTTTAGAATAGAATAGAATAAGAAAATAAAGGTGCAATGTTTGTCCATAGTAAAAGTTTGCTTCTTGTTTTTCTTGTAAATGGATTTAATAGAACCCGTGTTCTTAGCCATTACCTTTATTACTTTCCATGCTTTTCATTTTTACCATAAAATTTGTAGGTTTTGTTGTTGTTGTTGTTATTGTTTTAAGGTCTTTAATGAACAATTGATTTTCATGGGTGGGCTGAGAACACAGCCTTAAGGCAGGAAATCTGAGTGAAAATCTCCTTCTGATTTCCTGAACTCTTGTACAAGTCCTTAATTCTCTCTACGTCTTGTTTTCTAATAAATATTTGCTGTTGTTGTTCAAAGTCATCAAGTCGTTTCCAACTCATATTGACCCTTTATAGGGTTTCTGAGGAGCCGCTGGTGAATTTGAACCACCAGCCTTGCAGTTCAAATGGACCTTGCAGTCCAGTGCAGTATCCTACAGCGCTACACCAGGACTCTGTATGTCTGTATTTAGCAATGAGATAATAGTACTCGGCTACCTTCCAGGGAATGAATGGCAGGAGGGGCTCTAGGTTAGAATGATACAAACACCTTTATGTAAACAACAACAACAAATTCTCCATGTACATTTTTTTTTGCCCCAAGAATGTAAGGGAACCTAACTTGGAATCCACAGAACAGTGAAGCAGCAGGGAGGAAAGGTAAAACATGGAATGAAGTATGGCACAGTGGTATTTTATTTTTAAAGAGGCTCAATGTGGAAATGGATGTCTGACAGCTAGGAAATTGGTTAGAGATTTCATTTAAAGAAAAATAATAAAGGAATGAGGGTGAAGAAAAAAAAAAGTCACATTACAGAATTTTCTTTAGTTCTGGAAAGTAACTTGGGGTTCATGACAGCTAGTACTGATGTCTTAAGTTTTCCATTTATTCAACTCACTCCGTTCAGGTTAAATTTAGGCAAAAAGTAGCAACTGGCAGGATTTGATCTTGGGTTGTATCACATTGACCCCCATGAGCCAAGGGGATACAATGTTAAAGATTTAAAGGAGTGGAGGGATTTATTCTCTCATGCCCAAGGTACCAGAGTGTCAGTTTAGTATCCTTCCATAAAATGGTTGGTAAGTAAGTAAATACTGATGATCTTTGTTGGATGCAGAATTCTGTGGTAGGTGTTTGTTGTTGTTGTTGAGTGCCATTAAGTCAGTTCCCATTTCTAGTGGCCCTGTATAGAGTTTCTGAGGAGCAGCTGGTGGGTTTGAATTACCAACCTTGTGATTAACAGTCCACTGCTGATCCTCCAGCACCACACTGGGAGAAGTAGGTGTTTAGAATATAAGAAAGAAATCAAAAGAACCTAAATTCTTACACAATATCCCATAATCTAGCTATGCCTTTATGTAGTTCAAGTCCTAGTATATAATTTGATTATTAAATTTTGAGTAGCTTATTTAAGGAGTAAAAGCACAGTATTTGAGATCTGCAAAAATTTGGAAGCCTTCCAATTACAAAGTGTGTGCATTTTAACTGGAAAATGACCAGACATTTGAGAAGAAGTTTCATTAATTTGAGATGGTCTAAATGCATATAAGGAGTCCTGGTGTGGCACTGTGGGTTAATGTGCCAGACTGCAAAGCCGTTTGAACTGCAAAGTCAGTGGTTCATGCTCACCAGTTGTTCCTTCGAAACCCTATACAGGGTCACTATGGGTCGGAACCAACTCAACAGCACTTAACAACAACAACAAACGCATATAAAGAAGTGTCATGCATTGACATGTGTGCTTATACTTGCCTGGGTGGTTTGGTATTACAGGTTACCAGCTGACTTCCGCTGAGTGTTATGACCTTCGGAGCAACCGTATGGTTGCTGATCAGTACTGTCACTATTACCCAGAGAACGTCAAACCCAAACCCAAGCTTCAGGAATGCAACTTGGATCCTTGTCCTGCCAGGTCAGTCAGACTTACTGGTTCCTTTATTATAGATATAAGCCAAGTTCCAAATAAGCTTTCTAGATGAAAATTGTAAAGTTGACATTAAAAATAAAATTAAAAAGAAGTAACTATTGCTGCCCAATGTTCATTCCTAATCACGGTACTAGTACCTGTGCCCTGGCTTTTCCGCTATATGATACCATGTCAGTGTCTACATATTTTTCTCTCATTTGTCAAGCACCAAATGAAACACTTTTCAAAGTCATTTTTCTTCTTCCTTTTCACTCTGGTTATTTCATTCTGTCCTTAACAAAGCACAAGCAGCGAACTACTCCTGCATTTATCAAATGTATTAGTACAGTGTGTGTTCTCAAGAGCCCTCTCATTTTAGCTCTGTCATCTCATCAGTGACATGATCAGGACAGACAATATTTTAGGGTCACAGAGGACCCATTCTAGCCTGTAGGGGTTCTGCATTGATTGAATAGCATCAAAACCAGTCTAGAATAGTCCTGCTACATTTGAACAAGCACAGCCTTTGTTCAAGAGACAGCAGGACTACTTTCCAATAGTCAGATTTTTTGTAAAGATCTTTTTAATTAGGAGTTTTAAAAAGATGCTTTCACACGTCATTGCTTGCTTTTTGGAAAGCATAATTGGCCCTTAGATTGCAGGATCAAGAACCAGGCTGACGAATGACAGGTTTCAGAAGATGACTAGTGATGGAAGTGCAGGCCAAGATCTTTCTCATGTGCATAACACTTGCCTTTGTAGTCACACTACTTCTGGGAAATCTCTTTAGTTGTTCACTTACTCATCTTCAACTTGTAAGAGGGTAGCAAAGAACTTATGCACAGATTCATGAAGAACCAAAAGAGAAAGAATCCTTTTCCATACTTACTGAATTTCTGAAGAAGACCTCAATGTTATATGTTAAAGCCACAGAATACTACTTACATATGCAGAAAAAGCATCCCTTTGAACAGTTAAAATATTCAATGAGCAATATAGGTACAGATCCTTCTATCTTTTCATAGTAAGCAGTGCATTATTAGTTTTGGGTTTTATGCTTTTGCCTTTTACACTTTTATGTTCTTACACTCTCTCTGCCTTACATTCCTGATTCTAAATGCCACGTGTGGTATGAAATTGCTCTTACTAATTAAGTCATAGGAACCATATTCCTAACTCATTTTTGGACTCAGAATAACAGGTTTTCTTAAAGAAATAGAAAGAATAGATACCTTATTACAACAAAACTTAAATGAAGTATAATTTAGCTTCCTATTATCCCCCAGAATATTGTTTATTAAAAATTGAGTTCATGTAAAGCTGAATGAGGTATTAAATTTTTGCAGGTTTGTTTTATTTTGGAAATAAAAAGTTTAGAGTATTTTTAGCCAAGATAACTAGCCCATGCAATTCAGCCCGATTTGATATGTGCTTTACTCATTTATGTAATCTTATCCTTTTACCTAAGGAGCTCTGGTAGCGTAGTGGTTACGAATCGGGCTGCGAACCTCAAGGTTAGCAGTTGAAAACTACCAGCTGTTCCACGGAAGAAAGAATTACAGCCTCGGAAGCCCTGTATAGGGTCGCTATGGGTCGGACCCGACTCCATGGCACATAGCCACCACCACCATCCTTTTACCTATGACAGAAAGACCAGCAGGTGAAAGACAGAGTTATCCTGATTCAGACAGGTTACCACAGCCATAGAATTTGAGAGTCTTATATACACTTCCATGAAAATCTGTGTGTGTGTCTAGGAGAAATAAAGGATTCATTTGTCAAAACTCCATAAACTGTTTCTCCCAACTAGAAAGAAATAACTGTGGAAGACGGTTTTGAAAGAAAACATTTTGTTAATTTAATTTTAAGAAAATATTTAATAACCAGGAAGAAAATTGTGAAGGCCTCTAATTTTTATCTAAGTAGTCCTGGAAGCATAGTGGTTTACCATCTGGACTGTTAACCACAAGTTCAGAAGTTCAAATCCATGAGGCAGTTTGCAGGAGAAAGATGAGGCTTTTTGCTTCCATGAAGATTTACAGCCTTGGAAACCCTATACAGGGTCGCACTGAGTCAAAAACAATTTAACAGCTCACAACCATCACCACCACCAATTTTATCCACTCGTTCAGCTCAGTTGGAATAACATTTTTGCCTAATTTTCATTATCCCAAAGCAAAAAGGCATTCTCCATCCAGAGAAGTCTGCCTGTGCAATTTAGGCTTTTTCTATGCCCTGTGTTATTTTTTCAAATCTAATATGGCACAATGTATAAATGTTAGGACAGGTGGCTCTGTAGAAAGAAGAAAAGTAGGAAAGGGAAAGAGAAAAACAAGTTAGAGGCAAATGTCAGGAAGCTGCTCTTTTATTGAAGAGGTAATTAGACAAAGCTGTAAAAATTAAGGCTTAACCACTAGGAAATTTTTAGGGACAAAATGCTTTAGGAGATCCTCTGCTCTGAGGCTCAGCTACTTCAGGGTTGCTGTGCGGTTCATTAAACTCATCTGTAGCCCCGGGATTCTCCCTTGATTTCAGAGCTAATTTGTTTTCTGAAATCAAAGGAGAATCAGCAATAATTGCCCAAATAAAGTAGGTAGAAGTGTCTCTGTAACCTAGCTCTGCCTTCACATTGTTGTTGTTGTTGTTAAGTGCCGTTAAGTCAGTTCAGACTGTATATGGTTCCCAAAACTGTAAATCTTTACAGAAGCAAAATACCTCTTCTTTCTTTCATGGACTTGCTGGTGGGTTTGAACTGCCAACCTGTGGTTAGCAGTCCAGTGCTTATCCTACAGTGCCACCAGTGCTGGGAAATCATAATAAAATTAATAGTGATGCATTGACATTAAACTGGGTCTTTTGTGTTTAAAATTAGAAATGCCTGAAAGAGAAGAAACAGAGGTTCTTTGTACTGGTAAAGTTACTTTTTTTTTTTTTTTTCAAAATAAATTTATCATCTAGCCATTGGGATCCTTCCTTGTTCATTCTCTCTTATCAGAATGGGAGTTTTTGCCTTCAGAGTCCTAGTGTGGCGCTCAGAATAATGAACCACAAGATCAGCAATTCAAACACACCTATGCAGGGTCACTATGAGTCTGAAACAACTCCACTGCACTTGACAACAATATATATAAATCAGATTTCTGGTGTGGCACTGTAGGATAAGGATTGGACTGCAAACCATAAGGTGAGCAGTTTAGACCCACCATTTGCTCCTTGGAAACCCTATACAGGCTCGCTATGAGTCGAAACCGAGTCGACGGCACTTGACAACAACATATATAATTTTAAAAGCAAAATTCCATGCAAGATAACCAAGTTTATCCTCTTCAAAAGAGCAAAGCATATGGACGGCAGAGAGCACTAAATAATGATATCTATAGCTTTAATTTTAGCACTTTGCCTCTGTGAACCTTGGTTTTCTCATCGACAGAATGGGAGCAGGGAGGTTGTTGCGTTACATTAGTGGTTGATGCTAGTTAGTGGCCAATACACTGTCAATGTGCTCACAGAGCCTGCTGTTCTACAGAGGTGTTCCATTGAATTTCACTTTATTTATTTTGAAGTATTTTAACACCATTATTCACAAAAAAGGTATTCAAATATATGAAACAACTCATTTTAACTTATTCAAGAGAAGTTGTAAACATACTCATAACAATTATAAAAATGCTATACTACCAATGTAAATACATTTTGTGTAAGCCTCATAATTTCTTGCTTTGTCTGCTTAACTGTCAAATAAGTACTTCAAAATTGGCAAGGTGAGCTGTAAAATCTGTTACCATTTGTAAATACTGCTCTGTGATAATACACAGTCCCTCAATTTTCAGCCAAATAACAGAAAAGTCTATAAGGTGAACAGTAGCACTGGGGATGCACATACTCCTTAGAATAATCAATTAATAATTTGAAACCCAAAGGGTAGTGTTTGCCCAAGTACAAAGTTGCGTACAAAGAAAGGGGTTGGCAAGAAGGAGGAATTGAAATGGGAAATGGGGATGAAGTTGGTTAAGTGTAAATATCACAATGACATGAAACAATATATATATGAATTATTCCGTGGGAAACTGATTTGCCCAATTCACACACAAAAAAAAAAAACTTAAAAAAAAGAAAAAAGAATTGAAAAACCATTAGCTATTGTTACTGATACCTCATTTTTCTGTTTCCCAAAATAGCCTCAGTGTTCTCATTTATTTGCTTTATGATAAGTACAATAAATACTACGCATTTGAAATATGAAATTCAAATTTAAATAGTATCCTAATTGAATCAGGCTGCTAACCTCTGAGTTAGCAGTGCGAAATTAGCAGCTGTTCTGTGGGAGAAAGATGAGGCTTTCTGCTCCCATAAAGATTTACAGCCTCGGAAACCCTGTGCAGGGTCGCTATGAGTCAGAAGCAACTCCAAGGTACATAACCACCGTCACCAGTATAAGTTTGGGGAGCACGGTGGCGCTATAGGATAAGCACTGAACTGTGAACCACAAGGTTAGTGGTTTAAGCCCACCAGCCACTCTGCAGGAGAAAGATAAGGTTTTCTGCTCCAGCAAAGATTCACAGCCTTGGAAACCCTGTCCAGAGTCACTGTGAGTCAGAACTGGCTTGACGGTACTTAACAAGGAGCTCTGGTAGCGTAGTGGTTACGAATCGGGCTGTGAACCGCAAGGTCAGCAGTTCGAAACTACCAGCTGTTCCGCGGGAGAAAGATGAGGCTTTCTGTTTCCAAATCCTCGGAAGCCCTGTACAGGGTCGCTATGAGTCAGAACTGACTCGACGGCACTTAACAACAACTATCATTTTTTACATATTATAAAGGCTTTCAATGTCCCAAACTAAACCACTACTTATTCTTGTGTTTGTAATCCTTCCAGCTTGCATCTCATGTATAGTAAGGATCAGTTATTATTTTATTTTGAACAACTCCCTAAATGCATGAACAACTTGTGGCGACTCTGCTATATCAAAACTGGGACCTGGGAGAGGCCCGGGAAAGCAGTGGTATTGGGGAATCTCTGAAATATCTCACTCCTCATCATCTGTCCATTTATGGATTCCCTTTCTTCTTCTGAATTCCCCTTCATCCTTTCCATACCTCATTTTTGTTGTTGTTCCTTTGTTTTCACTCTCATTGTTTCCCTTTTTTCCCCTTTTTCCCCTTTTTTATGCTCACCAACAACACCCACTGACTTCATGATTATGGAGTAGTCATCTGGTAGTATCTTTTCAAAATAATCTGTATAGGTTTTTGTTCCTGATTCCACATGCTAATTTCAAAATGTTGTTAATCAAAAGGCTACAATGACAATCATAAAAATCACTAATAATATTCCATATCCATAAATAACCACTGTTACCACTGTAGATGCATTTCTTTGCAGTCTTGCCTATAACTGTTGTTGTTGTTGTTAAGTGCTGTAAAGTTGGTTCTGACTTATAGTGACCCTGTATAAGGCTTCCAAGGAGCAGTTGGTGAGTTTAAGCCACTGACCTTGTGGTTCAAGCCTACATTGCGGTCCGGTGCTTTATTCCACAGTTCCTGTAACTAGTGACAGATAAACCCATAAACTGTGTACAGTAGACACTTAGAACTCAGTACCGTAGCATTTTTGCTTTCCTTTCAAGCCGGGGTGCCCATGGCACATAATGACTTGTCATTTTTCTGGGGCAGGAGTTTGACTCACCTGTACAAGATCAGTAATTAAGCATAGATAGATAGCCAGCAAGTTCGTCCAAAAGGACTCTGTGGCTCCCTGTTTGTATCTTTTATGCAGTGATTGGTGTGTACTGATAAAATACTTTGTTTCTTAGCCAAAAGTGGGCTCAGAAAGGAAGCTAAAATTTAATGCTTATGATAAAAGTGAAGACAAAGTGAAGTCTAAAAAAGGTGATGACATTTAGGTAGAATTAAGAATGCTTCTCATTGATCCGAGCTATGACATCACTAACCCCAGCATATATGCTCGGCGCAGGGTGCATTCTGTGTTCTGGTGGTAGTCTCAGCTTGGGCATTTCCAGTAACTAATGAGTACGTAGTTAAAACAACCACCATAAAAATCCCATTCCCACCTTTACACATTGTTCATGAAGAGTTAAAATTCTGACACTTTTCAGAATATGCCATATATCATTAGAAACTCATTTATAACTCAGTTACCATGACAATTTATCTAATAAAGCCTGCTCATTATTAATAATTATGATCACTTCTTATATTTCATACTTTATAAAAGTACACCGATTTATGCAATTCTTATCATTAAATTATGTGTTACTAAGGCAGGTACTGTTACTACGCTCATTCTTGACCTCACCTCTCATTGTGTAGCCCTGGGACATTACTAGTTCAGTAACTTCTATACTCAACCCTCGAGGCTTGACACCTGCTGTGACACCTGGTAATGTTGGTTTAACTGCATGGTCAGGGGTTCAAATTCGCCTGCCACTCCTTGGAAACCCTATACAGGGTCGCTATGATTCAGAACCAACTCCATGGCACTTAACCACAACAAAAATGAATGTCCCATGGCTGCCATAGAGTAGCTGTGAGGATTGAATGAGATGATGCTGTAACAAATGTCAACTCTCATTATTAAAGTGCAACCCCAAACAGGTCAAATGACTCATCCAATATCACTCGTATGGGAAGTCTACAAAGTGCTTCCACACTCATTTGTATCTTATGATCCATAGGAGGTTAGCAGGGCAGAGATTTTCATCTGTATTTTGCAGATAAAGTTCACTTTCCCCAAGTTAGAAAGGCAAAAGAAAGAACTAGTGTGTGGTTCTTAATGCTTCCAGATCTAGAGAATCTTGCATTCTGTGTGAACGCAGGCAGCCTGATCCCCAAGCAGCATTCAGATCATCATTCCCAGAGTCAGCGCTGTTATACTTGTTCCTTCAGCAACCTGTGAGATCTGGTTCAGACCCAACCTAGATTCCCACAGCCAGTACATTACTGCTAACCTTACCATTGTAGAGTTTGGTGCCCTGGATCTTTTAATTGACCATGCCATGGTGAAGCAAGCATCTTTAATAAAAGTATAAATACTGATTTTGAGTTAAAGCAAACAGTGACTTAGGACAATACAGGAAGAGGCATAAAACCCAGACAGTTCGCATTTTTAGGTTTGTGGGAAATGCTAGCCCTACTTCTTCAGAAATCACTGAAATTAGTAGCAAGAATAGTTAAACCACAGAAATATAGATGTGAGCAAAGTTTAATATTTTGGAACAAAATGATCAAAACCTCTCCAGTTGTTATTATTAAAGTAGAAATGAACTTGTGTCTAAAAAACTTTTTTAGGTGTGGTTCTAGTGTGGCCCAAATAAATGAATGTTTTAAAAAAGCAAACAGAAAACTCATTCTGTTTACAGAATATCTTGGCATTTGTTAAATCCCATCCTGCCTCTTTAAATAATAGAGTAACCTGCTGTGTTTTTCAAACTCATCAAATGTTAGAGTCAGAGAGACTTTGAGATGATCATTTCATTTAGGGGTTTTTAAGTTGTGGTCCACAGAGTTCTAAGTTCTGCCCTTAGAACTGCTAGAAAGGGACAGCAAAGATAGAATTTGCTGGGATTGGTTTTCAGCTGTGGCACTGTGGGTTAATGTGCTGGACTGCAAAGTCACTTTGAATGGTAAGGTCAGCAGTTCAAGCACACCAGCTGCTCCTCAGAAACCCTATACAGGGTTGCTGTGGGTCAGAACTGACTAAACAGCACTTAACAACATCAACAACATTCTTAATTCATCTTAGAATTACTGATCTCATCCCATACTTAGATTTGGCAGACCAAAGCAGAGGTTCCGATGTAACAAACTCAAGGTCACACAGATAAAAAGAGGCAGAGAGGAAAATTGGCTTTCCATCTCCTAACAGCGCAAATGTCCTTTCTTCATTATGCTATGCTTCTTTGTGCTCTGCCAGTCAGGTAATACCACATTTGTCCAACTTTTTATCACCTCTCTCCTGCTCCATTCTCTAAGGTTGCTTAGAGAGGCGTTGGTCTTTTGCCCTGAAATTGTCAGGAGAACATGGAGAGAACCATTTCTATGCCAACACTCCTTCCATCACCCATAATTTTACTCATTTTTGTCATTGGGTAACCTGTGCCAGGTTTTGTGCTTGGTGCTATGGGGAAGCCAAAAATGAATCGAACTAGAGTAGGAGGCTTACCCCTGCCCATGTGTGCTGATGTCACCTTTCAAAGCATCAGGACATCTGGTAGACTTATAAGACAAAGAAAATTCAAAAGAAAAACTTTCCTTTCTGTATCTTGGAGATTCTCAATGGAAGAGATCCAGAGTCAAGCCAAGCAGGCTAGATGCACAGTCACCATTAAGCTGCCCTTTCTTTGCCTCTGCTTACCTACTTACTCCTGCCTGCCCAAACCACCTTCCTAAACTGCCAAACCATTGTCCAAGACAGCTGCTCTCTCACAAAGACAGCAGAGCTGGAGAAAGGAATGTGATGGGGGTTAAGGTATGTGTACAGTGAGCTTCAGTTTGGAGTTTCTTTCCCTCCTTTTCATATTTTATAACCTTGGGGATTTTTTGAGTTGTTGGTTTTCCTCTTAATATTATTTTAATTCTCAGTGGTACTTATATTGCTTTTCACACCAATGACATGATTTCATTTCAAGACTTAGTATACTGATTGCCTATGAGCAGGGCATTGTGCTAAGGGATGTAGTAAAGAACCAATATGCATTCTGCCTCTTGATGTTAAACTAAAGAGAAATGTGTACATAGTTAGAAGTTATTACATAGGTAAAAGTTATGACAAGAAGTTAAAATGGTATGGGTGTTTGGAAGAGGGGTGAGAATTTCTGGCTAGATGATGAGAGAGAAAAGAAGGAAAGACTTTAGAGAGGTAGGGAGTCTGGTAGAACTGTGGACTAAGAATTGGACTGCTAACCATCAGGTCTGTGGTTCAAGTCCATAGGAAAAAGATGAGACAGTCTGTCCCCATCAAGATTTACAGCTTCAGAAACACTATGGAACAGTTCTGTGCTATCCTCCCGAGACCTGTGAGTAAGAGTTGATGGGAGTGGGTTGGGTTGGGTTCCAGAGAGGTAGCTCTTGATTCAGATTTTACCTAGGCATTATGGCGCCACCTAAGAGTTGGAAAACAGAATAGGACACATTGCTTTGATAGCACTGGGTAGGTGGGGTTGGGGGAGACAAAAGCTATTGGCAGAGAGACCTCTGCAGAAGGTCCCAAACTTGAGTCAGGAGGAGATCTATCTGGTTGACATTGTTGTTGCTGAGGTGGCAACTGGTAGAACTGAGTGTCTGTAGGGAATAAGGAAAACAGAAGCAAGATGGTCCCATGGTATCCATGCAGCTGGGAAGGATGGGAGAATGGCAGTGCCCTGGGCAGTCATTTGATCACAGGAGAAGAAGCAATTTGTGGGGAAAGAAAATGAATTGTCAGTGACCCACTGAACTGGAATAACCTAGTGTATATCCAGCTGTGAGGTATCAGAAATGAGGATTTGCAAGTCAGGAAAAGAGAGATTCACTTAGACAAGACAGAACTATGAAAGGGGCTCTTTATGTTTCATTTCTATGACCACACACAAACACAAAAATGAGGTGATCATGGAATTAGTTGCACTCAAATTTTTTCTTGTAGGGGAAGAGTTATCACAAAATGTAATTTTCACATTGGAGTCAGGTGCAGCCCGATTGGGACTTGATTTTTAGAGTTAGGGACATTCTTCTAGATTAGCATCCTAGATCATTTACTGCAAAGACTCAGAACTCTTTAAGTAACACAAAGGATTTGAAGAAGCAGCCTCATTTCATTCAGCTATATACTATTTCCAAATGTCTTAAGATTTTAAATTTGTCTTAACTATTGTGATTTCTTTGTAATTGTGAAAGGATACCTATTATAGAAAACTTCAGAAACAGAAAGACAAAATGAAGAAAGCAATATACTACAATATTGTTGTTGTTAAGTGCCAT
This sequence comes from Chrysochloris asiatica, assembly GCF_000296735.1. NCBI lineage: Eukaryota > Metazoa > Chordata > Mammalia > Afrosoricida > Chrysochloridae > Chrysochloris > Chrysochloris asiatica. The sequence goes on along the minus strand of NW_006408583.1, from coordinate 8,010,350 downwards.
CAAATCGATTCCAACCCATAGCTACCCTGTAAAAGGTTTCCAAAGAGTGGCTGGTGAACTTGAACCACTGATTTTGCAGTTCAAATTAACTTTGCAGTCCAGCGCCACACCAGGACTACATACTATAATATAGTGTAATCAAAATATCAAAATTAACCAGTATTAATGTTAGGTCTTTTTCTAATACATAAGTGTCTGTTTACATGTATGTACATATATGTGTGTGTGTGTACACATATACACACAGGTACACATCTATACAGGCATACCTTAGAGATACTTGGGGCTTAGTTCCAGATCACCACAATAAAGCGAATGTCACAATAAGGCAAATCACATGGAGTTTTTGGTTTCCCGATGCATATATAAGAGCTATGTGTACACTGTACTGTCATCTATTATGTGTGCAAGAGCATTATGGAACCATTTGAACTATTGTAACAACGACTAAAATGTGAGGCAGAGACACAAAGTGAGCACATACTGATGGAAAAATGGCGCCAGTCAACTTGCTGAAAACAGGGTTGCCACAAAACCTCAGTTTGTAAAAATGCATTATCTGTGAAACACAATAAAATGAGATATAATAAAATGACACCTGGCTGTGTGTCTATTTAAAAACCTAGTAGTGTACATTACCTAAAAACATGCACATTTTCTTAGTATGAGGATCATACTGTTGGTTCTATTTTGTATTCATCGTTTTTTTTTTAGTTGACATTGCTTTTGAGCATCTTTCAATGTCAATAAAAATGATTCCTAAAGCTTCATTTTTATCTTCTGCATAGTGTTTCATTATAGGAGCATCACATATACACATTCTCCTGCCATTGAACAGTTAGTGAAGTCTGGTGCTTTGAAAGGATGCCTTTCTGCTACTTCTCAACTGACCCAAACCCCCACATTCCATTTCCTTCCTCTGGGGAGATCACTCCCTGCTCCTTACCTGCTTGTCTTCCCCCCACTTGCTCTGATGGTTGCAGTTTAGATGGAGTGTGGGTATGGTCAGGAGAATTAAGGCAATGAAGAGGAGCAGTTTTTCTCTTAAAACAACAGTTTCTTTTATCTTCCTTTTTTGTTTTGTTTTGTTTTTAATTATTATTTTTCTCCTTTGTGGTGCAGTGTTTAAGCACTCAATTGCTAACCAAAATGCTGGTGGTTCAAACACACCAGCAGGTCTTTGAAGAAAGATGTGGAAATCTACTTTCATTAAGATTATAGGCTTAGGAGACCTATAGAGCAGTTCTCCTTTGTCCTACAGAATCACTAAGTTAGAATCTACTCAACAGCGATGCATTTGACTTTTGGTTTTGGGGTCTTGGTTTGGTTTTGGTCTGCTTCCTTCATGACTCCCCACATATGCAAATGTATTTGCAAGACCGCATGCATGTACGCACACATACAAATAGAGATCTAAACATGGGAAGAATTGCCTAGTCTTTAAATGACACCCTTCTTCATCATTCGTTAAGATGTAGCATTTGCCAAAGAAGAAAACAAAATACCTTAAAGATTAGCAGTTAGGTTTAGGTGCAATTTCCTTCCCTTGTGTGACAGTGTAGTGAAAGGCAGGAGCTAGGCCATGAGCCCCAGGAGAGAGCAGGGCCCATGCACACACGTATGCATTAGTGGGACTGGACAGAGCACCATTGTCTTGGTATCTTTCTGTTTTCACAGGTGCCATAGGCTCATTTTATGAGTCTTCACCATGACCCAAGCCATAGAAAGACAAATATACCTGTAGTTTTACTGAAGCCAGGTTGAAAGCTCCTTGTTCAAATGAAAACCTCTTTTCTAAATCAGTCCAAAGCAAAACCCAACCTCTTGAATTCTCTGTAGCCCCTCTTTTTAATTTTCTCCTTCTCTTTTCATTTGTTCCTTCTATGTTTCTGTCTCCATTTAAAAAATATCATAAGCCGATAAATCAATTTACAGGGATCTGCATTAGTCCATTGCATTACTGAAGATGACAAGTTACAGGCATTAGATGTCAGGACAGAAGGCAATGATCCGTATTTTGGTGTTTAGGAACTGAGGTAAGCATTAGTAAAAATACAGTGTTCAGCTAGACTGTAACTTCATCATCAGCTTGACTTATTCCTCCATTAACTACTACAGATAATAGATGTATGTATAGAAAGAGCTTTGGAAAGCTGTTGTTGTTGTTGTTAAGTGCCGTTGAGTCATTTCCAACCCATAGTGACCCTGTATAGGGTTTCCAAGGAGCAGCTGGTGAGCTTGAACCACTGACCTTGCAGTTCAAATGACTTTGTAGTCTGATGCATTAGCCTACAGCGCCACACCAGGAGACTCCAAAAGTGTAAGTGAGCTTTCATTCACAGCCCTTCTGGTGGGTTCAAACTGCTGACCCTGAAAATCACAGGCCAACTCACAATCGATATGCTCCCAGAGGTTCCCTGTGATTGAAAGGTTAGCATTCTTTCACATGTACTTCTTAGCATTCCCTTGTTTACTAGATGTAAGAATTATTGGAAAGAGAACATATGATTCTAGCAAAAAGCCAAAGCAGCCATTCATGTTCAGTTGCTTGTCTGTGAGAAGAAGGCCAGAGAGAATAGAAAGTTTCTTTAATTCTAAATCAAGGAGCACCGTTTTCTTTCATGTTCATTTGATGTTTGTGGTGAGGAGCTGCAGAATTTTGATCAGGCAAGAGGCAACAGCCAGATTACTTACGGTAATAAACATACAAAACAAAAATTAATTCATACAAATAAGTACCCAAAAAATAGTCACATAAACTAAATAAGTAAATTAGTACTGTGATGTTTTGCCCTCATGGGAATGGAAATCCATCTTTGTAGCTTTGTTTCCCATTTTCTTTCGTGCAAATTTAATGATGTCATTACTCTTACCTTTGCTAATTTCTTCAACAACTACCCAGTCCTCTTTTTCCCTCCCTTCTTCTTCCTTATTTCTCATGTGTGGTCTCTTCTTATCTTTCCAGTACTCAGATATGTACCCAGCTGACATTTTCCCTTTGACTTTCTATCCCAAAACTTACATTTACTAGCCATTTAAAAAGAACATTCATATAAGGGGTTTCCAAAATTAGGTGAAAAAAATGGAATTCAAAACTAACGAAATTTTTCAATGAACTTCTTGTAGCTCCCTTTTATGTCTTTGATGAGAGAATGGGGGTAAAACTAATTTAACTTATTTAAATGTAAATATAAATATATTTATATTGAACATATACATATTCTATGAATATATACCCGTGCATCCCAGGGATACAGAAGAAAGAAGCATGGCTTCCTTATTCTCCCAGAAAGGAGCTACTGATGATTTGTCAGTTATACAATGAACATTTTCTGCCCATGCCCCTACTACTGCTCTGCTTCAGGGTGCCGTCTGTGTACTAACAACACAAGTGTTCAGTCCGCCTTCCACTCTTGATGGATGGTCTGTTGGGCTACTCATCTTATCAGACACATGAGTCCGACATTTTCCACAAGCCAGGGGACTAGGCCTTAGCAACTAGCCAATCTTACCAATTGGAGGTACCTCATATTAGAAAACAGAGAGGTAGGTAAATGTAGTTTATTGAGTCCTAAAGGTCTCTGGAGCCTTCTGCCTAACCTATAATATCATTAGTTATGGCTCCTTGCCTTCCAGTTTCAGTCTTTCAACCTCACAGGACTTCTCAGGGCGCTAGGTATCCTATCAGCCTCAACAGTCACACCTAACACCACAATAGTAGGTAACACTATGTAACATTTTATACACAAGATTTTTTTGGTGTGTATTATCTTATTTAACTCTACTACCATTGTTTTAGTAGGTTGCTTGTTGTTTTTGATACTTGCCTTCTATGTTCAAGAGTTTCTTCCTCCCCTTATAAAATACCCAAGTGGCTACTTTCCAGGTATTAGTAAAACCTTCAGATTTGCCAAGAAAAGAAAGCAATTTGCTAAGGCATCTTACACAGTGCTGTCAGTTCGCAGGGCCATAGCGGTGCTTAAATAGCTCTCTTTCATCAGAAGTGAGACAGTAACAGTAATTTCTTGGTGAGCATCTGGAAGTCACATTAATAATGATGATAATAATAATGACCTCATAGGATGTATAATTTGGGGAATTAAAGAGCATTTACAAGCTTATTGTGTCATATATAATAACGAGGTGCCAAGTTTTCTTGCCACCACCCTTTCTAGTGGTATTTCCGGCTTGGATCAAAAAAGCTAATTATACTAAATGGTGCAAAGAACTTGCCCATTCCTAATGCACATGCTAACATAAAGATATTGAATTGTTTTAGCCTTGCATTTCAGAGACAATTTATTCAATGTTGTTTTGCATTTGTATAAAAGAGTTTGTATAATGTAATCATTTAGTGTTTATTTTATTGTGTGTACCTTCTACTCAGAGGGTTGGCATTATTGTTCCTAACAGTGACGGATACAAGCAGATCATGCCTTATGACCTCTACCATCCCCTTCCTCGGTACGTAACTCAACCATCCTGATGCTAGAATGCTAGAATTCGTAGAGCCCTCTCCTGCTGCTGCTTTGTTTTTTTATTTTGTTTTATTTTTTAAGTTTCTGTGTTGTTGTATAAAACTAAAATAAGATGGTAGATAGTATGTTTTGCAATCCATCCTGGGCTCTGCTTTTGAATAATTTTGGCCTGCTCAGACTGTATGTTTGTCATTCAAAAACCACTTTAAGATAGGGTCATATTACATTGAAGTGGACACAGTAGTTCACTCTGATTAGATATAGTGTATGGGCTTATGTTTTGTCTTTCTTTCATTCCCTCTGTCCTTTTTTGTTTGCCCTGCAATCAGACCCTAGTCATTACGCACTGTTGCTAACTGTTAAACAAACACTGCCTCCAGTCTTGTCACAGTATCCATGGATGGGGAACTCCAGATGTGGCGTCACATGACATGTGGACTTTAACTAGTCTCTTATTCCAATGACATTATAATGAAGTCTAAAGTGTCTTCCTTTTTTTTCCATATGCTTGTTTAGGACACTTGGGAACATTTTTTTTTCCCCAAAAAACCATAAAGTTCCTTGTGCTAGATTTCTTTTTAGAAGTCTAATATTGTTTAAAGCTAGAAAAATAATGGAATTACTTCAGGAACTTTTTAAAGAATTTGTTCTCTTTATTAACATGTCCATAGGAAAACTGGAGAAGCTGAGAAATAGGCTAGCCAATGAGTATTACCTGCCGCATTGGAGGAAGCTTCGCAGGTAGCTGACCTTAGAGTGGGCATTGGGTAGCAGCGGTACTACGAGGCTTACTCTATTCTCTTTTCTCATTTGGTCCTCAGGGAGTTGGCCACAATTTAGAAACAAGGAATTGAGTCAGATCATGATTGCTTGGAATAATTCAAAATAATTTGCTGAAGCCCAAACTAAACCAAGCCCAGAAAATAATTTGTGAACTGGAAAATCAAGTAAAGCTTGATTGAAAATCTCCAAGCCCCTCATGAATTAGAATCCAAATAGACATCCTCTGAGGTCTAGTCCAGCTCCCCAGTGAGGTAGCATTCTCCCACTTCTGACCCAACAATGATACCCACACAGCTTGCTTTTAAGAGGGAGCACCAAGATGTTCATAGAAGATTCGAATGAAAAGATAATGGAATTTTTTCACAAACTTTTTGAAGTCCCCTCACATAATTCCACAATAGGCATATATGTACATTGTCAGTATACGTGTCCACACACATGTATGTTTACATATATATATTTGCATGTATAGGTATGTAATTCATATACATCACTGAGAGTTGTCATGCAGTCTCTACATAAATGCTTCCAGTGACAGCCAGGGATTTCCCTCTTCACCATTCTAATGACAGGATACAGAGAGGGGATTTGATGTGATATATACTTGAGCTTTCTTCTGAAGTTCTTCCTCTAACTGGTTACCTCATTAGTTAGTTCCTTTCCACTTTCCTAGGACTACTTTGATAAAGACAATAAATAGCTGTAAGATACTCTTGATATATCATTATGCTGGCTTGGTCCAGAGCCAAACTTATTTATTAAACTTCCCATTTGGAAAAAAAAAAAGTTGGAATGATAATATCCAAAGATTATTTTGACTGAACCAAGATGACATTTGCTTTCAATTTCTGTAACAGTAAAACTGCTATCCCTAGCTCACATATGGAGTCCTGGTGTGGCATTGTAGGATAAGCACTGGACTGCTAACAGCATGGGGATTGTTCAAACCCACCAAGCTCTCCTCCAAAACCCTATACAGGGTTGCCATGGATCAGAACCAATTCGACAGCACTTAATGACAACAACAGGACACATGTAGGAGGCATAGTGTCACAGTGGGCAAATGCTCAGCTGCTAACAAAAAGATGGGCAGTTTCAACCCACTAGCCACTCTTCGGGAGAAAGCAGTCAGCATCTGTAAAGATTCCAGCCTCGGAAGCCCTATGGATTGGCTCTACTCTGTCCTGAATGGTCAGTAGGAGTAGAAAATTGCTTCAGTGTAAGTGAGTTAGGACACATGTACCTGCTGTGTGAAGGTCACATATTTTAAAGTAAAGTCAGGTATCCAGTGGGAGGAGCATGAAGTTGTTGTTTTTCCTATGGTGACAGCTAGAGTTATTTCATATCTATGATCTCTCTTGTTTATATTTCTCTAGCATGTTTGATGTCTATCTTATGTATAACTGGATTTCTTATACATTGGGATTTTCCCAAATGCCTAAGTATATTGAAATGTATCTCTGTGGTGTTTGTTTGCACCATTTCTCTGTGTTCATATTTGGCAAGTTCATACATCACACTGAAAAAAGGCAATTATCAAATAAACACAGTGTTTCTGGCTTGTTGTACTTCTGTTATTGATCTCATTATAAAATTAGATGTTTCTACAAATATGTTGTCATTTTATAAGAAAAACTGAGCCTTGGAAAATTTAAATGGGTTTAAGACCACAAGTATAAATACAAAACTCAATTAATGAATTTTTAGTTTGGTCTTGACTGAAACACACCGGGATATACTATAAAAGTACAGTCTGATGAATTATCTTAATTCATGATGATAATTTTTCTGTATCTTCCTTAATTTTGAGAATATCTCCTACTCAAATTGAAGTATATATTATGTGTTTAAAAATGTAAAAGCCCAGGGCGTTGAACTGTGTAATATATGAGCTCATATCACTCCAGAATGAGCTCTTAGATGTGTAGTTTTTATTCCAGACGCTTCCCTGGTCACTTTGTTAAGATACCAACTGATGCCCTGTCTGATCCAACTATTGTCATATTTTCCTTAAAGCACCCAGACATATTTTGCTTAAAGATTCCCCATGATACAATTACTACACAAGTTTTCACATGCTAATTCCCCACTTAGAGAGCTGCAGTTGTTTGTATGCTGGAACCATGTCACAAGTTCTCAGAATAACATTAAAAACCTTTGTCTCTCTGATCACTTAACAGAATCGAGAAGGATGTTTGTTACTCTTTGTGAAATTTTCCTATGGGTCACGTTTAAGCATTGGAACAGAAATTAGTCCCTCTGTCTTCAGAAGAGTCAACATTAAAGACGTTAGAGTACCATCTAGAGTATGTCATCTTTCTCTGGCCTCCTAATTTTCTGGAAGGTTCAATGAGCATTCAAAAGTATTTTCCCACTTTGCTATCAGATCAAATTCAATTTGAATAAGGACCAACTTATTCAGCCTAACAGGCCTAGTATCTCTCTCCAGAGGGAAGCCAAGTGCCATGTAGGTAGACTAACAGAAATTGGTGTAGCCTTTTGGATGAGAAATTCTCTTTAGAATTTCTTCATTCTCTTGAAAAGGATCAGAAAGTCTACCAAGGAGTAGTCAAAGGACTTCATATTCATATGTGTCTCCTAGAGAAACCTGCATAGGAAAACTTCATATTTGGCAGCATGTTTAAGCTATTGGCAGTGGAGATAGCACTTTTTGCATAGATGTGAACAGTACAGGGATGACCCTCTGTAACTGAGAAACAGACCTCATGCAGAAGAGAAATCAAGCTCATCTATACATGAAGTTCTTATAAAATAATATCTGGATGGTATGACTGTCCCCATAGATTCTCAAGGCTGCAGTCTTTATGAAGCAGACTGCCACATCGTTCTTCTGCAGAAAGGTTGCTGGGCTCAAACCACTGACCTTTCAGTAGTAGTTGAGTGCTTACCCACTCCACTACCGGAGCTTCTTTCAAACAATTTTAAGTGGGTCAACTTGGTAGCATTTGGTTCTCCTTCATTGAAATGATATCTCTATAAGATATAATTTTAAGAGAAATGTTACATCCTTATCAATAAGCAGACTAAAAACCATCCTCATTTGGTCTCCACGTTTCTGCATTTAGAAATTTTGTATTCTCTAAGTCTGCAGAGAGAAGGGGAAGAATTGGGCTAGAAGATAGATATCTCTCTACCCTTGGTCCCAAATGATTCAGGGCTACAGAAAGTTTTGAAAGATCAGTGGGATTCTCTTCAATGTTATTGGCAATACCCTTGCTTAGCTGTATCTTTAAATTCAGACATCATGAGCTTTCCAGTCAAAACGAAACCTCTTCACAGTTCCCAGAGTTCTTTACTGGGAAAACTCTTAGTATCCTTCAACATCTGGGAAGAAATAGATAATGTCTGTGTTAACATTTCTTCTCCTCCAAATAAGGATAGGACTGTTTGGACCTCAGAATTGTGCCGAATCCATGTAGACCTACAGTTGATGGATAGAGTAGCAAGGGAGAAGGAGGGTTTTATTTTGAAATTTTATTAATTTCTCATTTAAGAACTATTCAACACTCAAGTAACAAAGGCATTGTGATTTAAAATTAGTAGTCCAGGTATAATTTTAGTCCTACTGTAGATATTTGATGAGTTAGTTCAAAACAAACAAAGGCTTGAAACTATAGGAAGCAGGACTCACTAGTCCTTTTTTTGAGTAGTTGCAGGCAGTATAGATACCCTTGTGGACAGCTCTCAGAAAGTAGCATCTGACATTTGTGTAGAGCTTCACAGTCTCTAGAGCCCTTTACCTCTGATGGCTCCTTCTCTCTTACTCATCAGCTTTAGGGAATAGATGACCTCTGGTTCTTGGTACCTGGCCTTCAGAACACTGGGAATGGGGTTGGTCTGAAGGTCACTGAGGAGGTGTGGCCATGTGCATGTCTGCCCTGATGACTCCGCCTTGCTTCTGTAGGTGGGAGGCCACCCCGTGGACCGCGTGCTCCTCCTCATGTGGGGGGGGCATCCAGAGCCGGGCAGTTTCCTGTGTGGAGGAGGACATCCAGGGGCATGTCACTTCAGTGGAAGAGTGGAAATGCATGTACACCCCTAAGATGCCCATCGTGCAGCCCTGCAACATTTTTGACTGCCCTAAATGGCTGGCACAGGAGTGGTCTCCGGTAACTGTGCCTTCTTTCTTTCTTAGTTAGGAGAGTAAGTCCACTCTTCCCTCTCAGCATCACAGCCCCACCTGATTCCCTATGCCACTCCTTGCTTCTCCCTTCGAGGTGTCTGGAAGCCTGTCAGGTTAGCTTCTGGGATACAGTGTCACCAATCAAACGTGACTGAGAACAAATGATGGCCAGAAAAAAGGTCTGTCATCAAGTTGTTTTAAGAAGCCTTTATCACGCCCCGGATTATGTTCTCGCCAATGGCAGCCTTTCCAGAGTAGCTGAGACCAAATGCCTAATCCCAAAGCTGTGAAAATTGCTGTAGTGATCGAGCACAGTAGACTCAAAGTTTGGCTTCATTGTTTTGTTTCTTATCCTCTGTCTACAGCCATAAAGGGCCTAAGTTGTATAAAATAAAACTTCCTATGTTGTCCCTTGGGGGGGCGGAAATGAATGAAATGAGAATAGCATTTCATCAAAATGGGGCTGAAGTATAGTCCTTAGAACAAACAAACAAAAATTCAAACAATTAGGGTAGTGGCTGCAATTCAACATAAAATGTGATTCTTGGTTTCCTCGCTGCTAATGCAAAAAGGGAAATGGCAAAGAAGATAAAGAAAGATGAGGGAATAAACCATGGTGCCTAGAGCCAGAGAGATGACAAGATATTCCTCACAGAGCCATGTGACTTGGTGGCAACTGTGGCATTTCTCTCTGTCTGGACTTGCTACCGGGCATGTAGAAGCTCTGGAGAGTCTGGCTACATCTGGCCATAAAGTCAATTCCATCAAATATAGTTGTGTTTTTGTGTTGAATTTCAGTAAGATCGATATATTTGGACCAACTCTGCTGCAATATAAATGAGTTACAATGATAATAAAAAATTAGGGCCTATGGGGGAACTACCATTTCTCATATTTTACGCATAACAAGTATTAGCAAAGTGAGTAAAGAAAAATTCCCTGCTAACAGTCAAAATTCAGGAGACATTGCCTAGTTTATTTTCTCCTTTTCAGTGCTTGGTTTGAGATTTCACACATAGTAGGTATTTAAGGATTACTGCCTGGCTGATCCAAAGTTAAGAATTTGAAAGTGATTGAATTGTCAGCCACCTCCCTCCCCAAGTAGCCAAACAGAACAAAGAGCCCATTACTGGGAAGAAATAGTACCAACCTGCCAGGAATCCTCAGATAAAAGACAGTGCAAAGGTATGAAAGATCTTAGCTGGGAAACGAAAAGAAGAAAACAAGGCTTTGCCTGTGAGTCTCCTCTCTTTTGCATTCTCTTTCCAGTGCACAGTGACATGTGGCCAGGGCCTCAGGTACCGTGTGGTCCTCTGCATTGACCATCGAGGGATGCACACAGGGGGCTGTAGCCCCAAAACAAAGCCCCACATAAAAGAGGAATGCATCGTACCCACTCCCTGCTATAAACCCAAAGGTAACTGGATGCGTGCTCCCTTGTGGGTCTCTTAATTGCCTGTATGTATTCAAGTTTGAAACGCCTTGAATTTTACTATATGTGTATAATAATATCTGTTGTTGTTGCTGTTGTTAAGTGCCATCAAGTCAGTTCCAATTCTGCATAGGGTTTCCAAGGAGTGGTTGGCAAGCTTGAACCACCAACCTTGCGATTAACAATCCAATGCTAATCATACAGCACCACACCAGAACTCATTTTTAGTATATATATATACTTTTATATCATTAATTAAAGTTTCATGATAACATTCACTCCATTTCCTCCAAGGGAAACCTACAGTATAATAATAAAATACATTGTAAATGATTTTCAGAATGAACTTTAATGATTTAAAATAAATACATTAAGAAAAAGTGGGAGCCACATCTAATATTCAAAATAGGAGGAGGTTTGTAAACCAGACTCTTTCTCCATTGGGGCAGCTTTTGGGTTTGAACCTCTGACCTTGTGGTTAGCAGCTCAACGTCTAAGCCACAGCACCACCAGGGTCCTTGACGTATAGTAAGTTTTCTATAAATGTTACCTTTTAGCTCTTGACTCTCGTTGTTGTTGTTGTTAAGTACCGTGGAGTCGGTTCCGACTCATAGTGACCCTGTACAGGGTTTCCGAGGCTATAAATCTTTACAGGAGCAGAATGCCTCATCTTTCTCTCGCAGAACTGCTGGTAGTTTTGAACTGCCGACCTTGAGGTTAGCAGCCCAATTCGTAACCACTACGCTACCAGAGCTCCAGTGACTCTCATTAGCATTCTCAAATATAAGATGCTGTGAGCCCTTAGTATACCTGACAGGTTTTATTACAAAGCTACGGTAAAGTATTGCAAGCCTATAATTAGTGCCAAAGTGGATGCTTTGTAACTGAAAGGCAGCTAGCTTGTACCATCAGTGATGGCTTCACTTGCGGAGTCATTTAGTTGGGAGAGGTGGGTTAGTTGTACAGTTAAGTCTGTATAGGTTCCATTGTTCTATATTCAAACTTTAGCAAAGCCTTTTGACTTTGACATTTTTGAATCTCTCATTCTACTTTTTTTTGTTTTGTTTTCTGACTATAAACAATTACCACATGTAGAATACAAGTAATGATACCCCTAACTTTAAAATTGCCAATTATGTATTAGTTCTGGCTTTACCAAGCTACTTCAGAGAACTAAAAGGAGGTTGTGGTTAACTATCAAGAATAGTATCTGGATTTTCACAGTTAAGTAGTGAGATCTGGCTCTCTAAACATCATTAAAATGCCATGTAATTGTATGGTGGGTGCAGAGATAGACATATCTCTTTTATCTTTGCAGTTGTATGCTGTAAACTGTGATTGAGCTTCACTGACTCATGCTTCAAAGGCAAATCTGGCTGTAAATGCCCCTAATAAACCTGTCAGAATGGAAATCTTGGCAGTTACTTCTGTCACATCAGTTCTAACCCCCCCTGTTTCTTTTGCTCCTCCACAAAAATTTCCAGGAAGCTGTTAGAAAGCTTGTTCTGAATTGTTTGGCCAAAGTTAGATAAGTAGGTGAAACAAATGAAATTATGAGTCTTGAGCCCCAAATTGCTCGTATTCCAAGTGTCAGTGAGCCAAGTTAGGGTGGTAGCAAATGAGTCCAATAGCTAAAGCCATGTTTTGTGAGCTTCACAGCATTTTGTTTAATTTTATATAATATAACATAGATCACACTTGGCCAAAAAGTAAAAGAAAAGC
>NW_006408583.1:7995357-7997691 GCF_000296735.1 Chrysochloris asiatica | reverse complement strand
CATCAGGGACAAATGAAAAGATACATGGATAGCTTCTTACATCCATCTGGAGTTGATGTTCCGAGAGTTCCAAACTTCACTATAAAGGCTTTCCCTTTCCTAAAGGGGCATCACAGAGACTAGAATTACGCAACAGTTTTCAAACCTAGTTTTCCTTCTTGGTAGTCCCATCATCAGAGGCAAAAATTTACCTAAACAGTATATTACAGTTTGCAATGAACAACATACCAACGTCTAGGTACAATGCTAACTTAGAACTGATGGGGAAGGAAAAAAGAAACTTCTCTAGAAATCCAAATTGGGTCTCACCTCATCTTTTGATGTGCATCTGTTCTCAGAGAAACTTCCGGTAGAGGCTAAGCTGCCATGGTTCAAGCAAGCTCAAGAGCTGGAAGAAGGAGCTGTTGTGTCTGAAGAGCCCTCGTAAGTTATAAAACCACAATTTGCTTTGCTTTTGAGCCAGTTGATTTAATGTCAGCAGTGTCTCGGTGGTTGTGTCTTTTGTGGGTTATGAACTAAGTGTCAACGTCTTACTATGAACTAACACATGTTCATGAACTTATACGGCAATTGAGTGTAAGCGTTTCAGCAATAGGTTAGAGCATGATCAGTTTTCAACATGTTTCTCAAAACTTAAGATCGGTCTCTAAATGTTTTCTAATTTTTCCAAACTCTTCTCTTTTCCCTTGCCCAGTTCAGAAGGTACAGGCTGTGTCTGATTATGCTGCGGAGATGTGATATGAAGGTCTCCCAACTTTGCAGTAGAGCCTCTCACAGACATTCAAAGCAGGGAACATAGATTTCAAGGAAAGAGAAGTGTGTTCACTTTTCTTTTCCCTTTGTTGCTGGAGTGGAGACAGGTCTTTGTCCCACTTGACCATGGTCTAATACCTATCCTATTTTACCAAAATTAGGGCATTTTTAAGACTATTAACCATTGATTTACCAAATGCTTCAGTGGAAGAAACAATAAAGAGAGACAAAGTTTGGTTAGTTCATTGATACATGATTAATAAGTTTATACTGATTACACTAGAAAATATGAATAGGCATAGGTGTTACATCATTTTGTAAGTCATGGAGATGCCTTATAGATCAGTTTCATATATGACCAAAGGCAGAAGGCATGAAGGGTCTTGATGTGGGAGATGATCCCAGAATAGCACTTATAAGGTCGTTGTAGCTGGAGCGTCAGAGACATAAGGTCAGTGATTCTCAACCTTTAATATTATCACCTCCCCATAACAGACAGCCATCATTCGTCTGTCAGTTTGTCGTATGCCACAGGTATTTTAAATACCAGCAGGATCACCCACAGTGGACAGGTTTCAGATGAGCTTCCAGATGAAGACAGACTAGGAAGAAGGAGTGACAAACTACTTCCAGATATTTAGTCACTGAAAACCTTATGAATAGCAGAGACTCACTGTCAGATATAGTGCTAGAAAATGAGCCCCTCAGGTTGGAAGGCACTCAGAATAGACTGGGGAAGAGCTGCCTCCTAAAAGTGGAGTTGACTGTGACGATGCAAATAGAGTAAAGCCCGCGGGAACCTTCATTTGCTGACGGAGCACAACTCAAAATGAAGAGAAACAGCTGTGAACATCCATTGAAAATCGGAACATGTAATGTACAAAGTATGGATCTGGGAAAATTGGAAGTTGTCAAAATGAAATGGAACACATAAACAATGATATCTTAGGCATTAGTGAGCTGAAATGGACTGGTATTGGCCATTTTTAATCTGACAACCACATGGTTTACTATGCTGGAAATGACAAATTGAAGAGGAATGGTATTGCATTCATTGTCAAAAAGAACATATCCAGAGCACTCATGAAGTACACCACTGTCTGTGATAGGATAATATCCATGTGCCTACAGGGAAGCCCAATTAATACCATTATTATTCATATTTACACACCAACCACTAAAGCCAGTGAGGATGAAACAGAAGAATTCTACCAATTTCTTCAATCTGAAATAGATCAAACATGCAATCAAGATGTACTGATCATTACTGGTGATTGGAATGCAAAGGTTGGGAGCAAAGAGGAAAGATCAGTAGTTGGAAAATATGGCCTTAGTGATAGAAATGATGCTGGAGAACACATGATAGAATTCTGCAAAACCAATGATTTGTTCATTTCAAATACCTTCTTTAGACAGCATTAAAGACATCACCAGGTGGAATACATAGAAATCAAATTGACTACATTTGCAGAAAGAGAAGGTGGAAAAGCTCCATATCATCAGTGAAAACAAGGCCAGGGGCAGACTGTGGAACAGACCATCAATTACTCATATGCAAACTCAAACTGAAGCTGAAGAAAA
>NW_006408583.1:7968685-7994276 GCF_000296735.1 Chrysochloris asiatica | reverse complement strand
GATATCACTGCTGATTTCCGATGGATCTTGACTGAAAGCAGAGAATATCAGAAAGATGTTTACTTGTGCTTTATTGACTACACAAAGGCTTTCGATTGTGTGGATCATGACAAGCTATGGACAACATTGTGAAGTATGAGTATTCTGGAACATTTAATTGTGCTCATAAGGAATTTGTACATGCACCAAGAGGCAGTTGTTCAAACAGAACATGGGAACACTGAATGGTTTAAAAATTTTAAATGTGTGCGTCAAGATTATGTTCTTTCACCATACTTATTCAACCTGTATGCTGAGCAAATAATCTGAAAACCTGGGTTATATGAATAAAAACATGGCATCAGTTTTGGTAGAAGACTCATTAACAACCTGCGATATGCAGATGATACAACCTTGCTCGCTGAAAGTGAAGAGGACTTAAAACATTTACTGATGAAGATCAAAGAGCACAGCCTTCAGTATGGATGACATCTCAATGTAAAGAAAACAAAAATCCTCACCACTGGACCAATAAACAACATTATTATCAATGGAAAAAATAGTCAAGTTGTCAAGGACTTCATTCTTCTTGGATCAACTATCAACACTCACAGAGGCAGTAGTCAAGATATCGAACGGCATATTGCATTACACAAATCTGCTGCACAAGACCTTTTTAATGTGTTGAAGAGCAAAAATGTCAACTTGAGGACTAAGGTGCACCTGACCCAAGCCATAATATTTTCAGTAACCTCATGTGCATGCAAAAGGTGGACAGTGAATAAGGAAGACTTTAGAAGAATTGATGCTTTTGAGTTATGGTGTTGGAGGAGAATATTGAAAGTGCCATGGGCTGCCAAAAGATCCAATAGATCCATTTTGGAAGAAGTGCGGCCAGAGTGCTTCTTGGAGGTCAAGATGGCCAAAATTCGTCTCTCATACTTCAGACATATTGTCAGGAGGGACCAGTTGCTGGAGAAGAATATCACGTTTTGTAAGGTGGAGGAAGACCCCCCCAATGAGATGGATTGGCCAAGTGGCAGCATTGATGGCAGCATTAGTGAGGTTGGCCCAGGATCGGGCAGTGTTTTTTTCTGCTGTGCATAGTGTCACTATGGGTTGGTACCTACTCAGTGGCACCTAACAACAACAACAGCATATGTGACCAGATCCTTTTCAAGTTGAGACTGTTCTAGATCCATTTGTTCAGTATATTCTTTGCTGTGCATTGATATTTAAGACTTGTTGTTACCGACCTTCCAGGACCTTCCAGAATAGTCTAGATTATATCAAATGGTTTCCAAATTCAAGCTATCATTTACATTTTACTGAAATATTAGTTAATGTTGCAATCTATTTAGCCAAATTCAATGAGAAACTTTCTGACTCATCCTACTTGAATCTAGACCTGATATGGTTTCTGAGAACACAAATTCGGTTCCTGACTCACACCATAAACATGAGCTCAAAAAAGAAATCCATAGTACTGATGTGTATAATGACCAAAGATCCTTTGTGAAAAATAGCATTCAGTCACTTGGATCCACAGAAAAATGGGCCACAGATTCAATAATGCATTGCTTATTTAAAGAGACAATAAGCAAAGCATACATTAGTTCTGGACCATTATGTTACTTCAGCAGCCTTTCCCACTCCTTAGAATAAAACACTAGTCTTTGCAGAACTTAGGAGGGAATGCAATGGTTAAAGATTCCAATGCAACATGTTGTTGTTGTTGTTAAGTGCCGTCGAGTCGGTTCCGACCCATAGCAACCCTGTACAGGGTTTCCGAGGGTGTAAATCTTTATAGGAGTAGAAAGCCTGATCTTTCTCCCGCGGAGCAGTTGGTAGTTTCGAACCGCTGACCTTAAGGTTCGCAGCCCGATTCGTAACCACTACGCTACCAGAGCTCCTTACAATGCAACATAAGATGACATAAATCTTTTTGTTTTCTCTTAATGGTACCTGGTTTGAGAGCTCTTCCTGCTATTGGAGAGGAAGTAACTAGTTTGGGTTAGAGGAGTATTAACTCTGTAATCCACTAGGGTCCTATGTGAGACACAAAAGATGCCCAGTAATTAAAGCTGGTTACTCTTTATATTATGTATTCTAGAGTTAGACATGTTTCATAATATTCTAGAGTTAGACATGTTTCATTAAACAATAACAAGTTTAATACATGTTATTTAAGGAACTCTGGTAGCGTGGTGGTTACAAGTCAGACTACTAACCTCAAGGTCAGTAGTTTGAAACTACTAGCCATTTCGCAGGAGAACATGAGGCTTTCTGCTCCTGTAAAGATTTACAGCCTTGGAAACCCTACACAAGGGCACTAAGAGTTGGAGCCAACTCCACAGCACATCACCTCTACCATGTGTTATTTCACGTAAAGAAACTCTCTTTTCTCTCTGTATCCCATACATCATCATTTTGTCAAAGCATGATCCTCTGTATAATACTGCATTATGACTGATGTTGAATAATATAACAAAGTTGAAGTTAAATCAAAACACCATCCTCTATAATCAAATATCTTCCCCATTACTAGATACCTGTCAAACAAAAACTGTAAGGAGAATTTATTGTTTCTTCTGAAGCAGTTCATCAACCATGGTCAACCATATTTTGTAATGAATGTTTTCCAACAGAAGTCTGATTAAGATCCATTATATATAACTTTAATCTTAATAAAATTCCTGACGTAAACACATAGTTTCCACCATTGAATATATAGCGGTCTATTCGACTATTAAATTTTACTTTTATTGGAATGGAATTGCCATCTTGGCATGATTACTCAGAATTGAAGTAGATTGAAATTAGAGTGGCGGTACAGGGCAAAGGAAATGTATCTGATTATCCTCAGAACAATAATTACTTTTATACCCAAATGAAATAAATGACAGCTGTAGAATTATGTAATGAAAGGTATATGGTTTCCACATTTTAATACATTTACATGTTTTGTGCACTGAACCCTACGAAAGGTCCTAAGTGTCAGATTTTTTTCTTCTTTTTTTTTTTACTGCTTTTGAGTTTTGAAACTATTATTTTGCATGATCATAATACTTTCATTTTTTAAACCATAGACTGGTTTCTAAATGTATGTAGCAACCTAAAATTACTCTCCAAAGTATAATGAAAAAATGATATACTGTCAGCAAGTAATTCCTTCCCACCACCACCAAGATTCATACTGCTTAAATTAAACTGTAATGTTTAGAAGCTGTGCCTGTCACTTCCACACAGTATAGTGACATAGGAACAGTGGTCTAGAACTATCTCTTGCTTTGGCTCTAGCAAGCCTTGAAGTGTTATATATTGGAGCAGCAAATATCATTTATTTTCGCATATGAAAAATGAAAATATTCTCACCAGTCTGTCTCATTAAATAATACAGGCAAATCATTAGCTTAAAGTCTTAGCCTATGGAGATTCCCTTAGTGAATGTTAGATTGTTTTGGTAAATCAAAAATGTCGGAAAAAAAGGTTGGTTAGCACTCTGGCCAAAAATATTTGGTGGAGACTGTCACTCAATTCACAATAAAAACTTTTAAATATATATATATATATATATATATTTGGAAAGCAGCCACTGAAAGGTGTATTTAATAGAAAACTATGATAAAAGACTGGACACTGAATTTCCAAGAAATGACTCAAACTCTATAGAATAGACGCGTATAGCAGCATTGTTCCACTAACCTAAACATGATGCAGAATGATGTTCAGATGGTAAGATAGTGATGGAGTTTATCTTTCTAAGAGACATATCATTTTATCCTAGCATTGGGAAATACCAACAGCAGTTGGCATTGGGTTGACTGAGACTCATGGAAATCCCATGTGTCTCAAAGTAGAACTGTTCTCCATAGAGTTTCAGTGACTGATTATTCAGAAGGAGATCTCCATCATTTCTTTCAAGGTAACTTTGGGTGAACTTGAACCTCCAAACTTTTGATTAGCAGCCAAGCACATTAACTATTTGTACCACTCAGGGACTATGTTGCTGTTGTTAAGTGTCATCAAGTCAGTTTCTCATAGCAACTCTGTATAGAATTTCCAAGGAGCAGCTGGTGAGTTTGAACCACCAACCTTATAGCTACCAGTTCAGTACTTATCCTACAGTACCACACCAGGACTCCACTCAGGGACGCTAAGCTTGGGAACAGGTGAATGGGAAAAGTTACTGATGGAATTCTCTTCTACTATGATTCAAACTGTGCCTTTTGAACATGCCCCCAGTGGAAGGAATTGTTTTTAGCGTTTATTGTTAAGTGCTGTGCTTCAAACCGATCTTGCAGTCCTGTGCTTGATCCTACAGCACCGTAGCAGGGACTCCATATACAACCATAGAGCATGATATTTAAGTGCCAGATTGCACCCATCTTGTTGCTTCTATTGGAAATTATTTGGTAATAAGTTTTCTAGGGTTTTTTAAGCCCGTGAAATTTTACATTTCACGGGGGACCTAAATGACAATATGATAGTCAAATTATGTATGTTAATCAAGTGGAAGCTATTTAGATTTCCCTTCTCTTATTGCTCTACTTTACTTTCAGTCTTTTTGAGATGGATACCTGAGCAACACTACCACCTGAAGTCAAGTACACATCATGAATGAGCACTTTAACAGTTTAATTTCTAGAGGGAAAATGGTGCTATGATGATCTCTAAGACATTTAAACGCAGTTTGTCTACCATTGCTGACCAGGAAATTATTTAGCTGATCTTCTTAAAAAATCTGATCTAACTTTGAATAGGAAGGACATCATTCATTTCCTTAACTCCCTCAGGCCACTGAATGTCCTACATTTGAAATTTCCTAAATAAGCCAGGCTTATGAAAAGTGTGGGGCCTGGGTACTCCTTGTGTTCTGTCTTTCTTTTGCCCACCTTTCTGCTCTCTAACATGAGGTATGCCAGCCAGCTGAAGTGAACACTCACTGGGCTCCTTCAGAAGCCAAATTCTTTCTAAACTTAATTCAGTTGCCAGGAATTCTGCTTCTTCTTGTTAAGTGCTAAAGAGTCCATTCTGACTCATAGTGATGCTGTATAGGGTTTCTGAGAAGTGTTTGGTGGGTTTGAACTGCCAACCTTTCAGTTAGCAATCCAGTACTTATCGTCAGCTCTACACTGGGAATTCTGCTTAACTGGCTTTAACAGACAATAGGAGGAGGGTGGGTTCTTTGGGAGCTAAGTGGCCAACATAGCCTTTCTACCAGCTACCCCTTCATCAAACACCTGTCACTTTCTGCCTGTTGTGGCTGTTAAGTACTGTCAAGTAGGTTCCAACTCATAGAGACCCTGTATAGGGTTTCTGAAGAGTGGCTGGTGGGTTTGAACTGCCGACCTTGTAGTTAGCACTCCAGTGCTTCTCCTCCAGCAGCATCCTCACTACACGCAGAGCCTTACTGGAGCTGTCCCCTCAAAGGTATGATTGAGTGACCCTTTGTGCCTTGGGCTTGCATTCAAAAGCAATCTTGAGCTACTCTAATTAGATTTTCATTACAGTTTTATTGCATGGTTATGATAATAATGTAATGTTTTTACACACTACTCAGGCCTTAAGCATTTTGGCTTACAAAATCTTGGTGTAACCCATTTTCAAAAACAAGAAGGAAGGCAAGCAAGTAGAGGGCAGCAGCAGTAGCCGGATGACAGTTGGCATCAGCTTAGTGATGTCATCACTGAGAAGTAAAGCAAATTCCCGGCATGCATCAGTGTGAACAGAACCCGCAGGAATTCGATGCAAAAAGAAAGGCCAGAAACAGTAACTGTGGTAATCCTATAGTCAATAAATACCTTGGTTGCCTTGTTGAAAATAGTATTTAAATTCATACTATTTAAACTTAGTCTATAGTATAAATTGTCTGAAAATATAAATGACTTAACTCAGTGTTTAAGAATATCAATTCATATTTTTTCAAACTTAGCTGGAATGTGTTCATGGTTAATTGTGCAACATATCTCTTTGTATTTCCCCCACAAAGAATATTCAGTGTATCAAATATAAATAATGGATCTAGACAGAGTTACTTTGATTTCCTCAATACAAGGTCCCTAAATTACATTCTCTTGAATCTCAAGTCACTGAAAATAAAAATTACTATACATCTGTGTGTGTATGTGTGTGTATGTGTGTGTGTATGTGTGTATGTGTGTATATATATATATGTGTGTGTGTGTGTGTGTGTAGGAACAGATGTGTTTCTTAACCATCAGTCATCATCTCACCTAACAGCTAGAAATTCAACACTGTTTGCAGATTATTAAACCAACAGAAAGAATGTCCGAGCAGAATTTGATGGATCACTAGAATTCTGGGATTTAAAAATATATAATAAAAAGGTCAAAAGTGTTTAACTTTGAGAACTGAGGCGTAGCAGAGCTAAAAACTGATATTGGTCAGACTGATTCAACTCTTATCCCTACCACATGGAACCTCTCTCGATGCCAGTCTTACCTTCTGGGTCCCTCGCCTTGACCCAAATCATTCTCATCCTTCATATGCTCTGCAGCAGCAAACAGAGTGCTTACTAGAGCTTTCTTACAGTCTGTGTCCTTTAGATGACTTTGGTAATGGGTTTGGTTTGGCTTTTTATATGTTGAAAACAAACTATAGAAACCATGGGAAATCTCTTCAGTGTTTTCAGATACTGTATAATGTTGCCACCTCCATAAAGTAGGAAGGCATGATCCTGTTTCTTTGCGTAATCTAACAAGGATACAAGTGTGCAAGTAACAAAGAAAATCATAGTTTAATTCTTGACCCCGCAGAGCAGTGACTTTAAGCGTGTGAGCTTCAGTGGTCAGCTGTCTGAGTGTGAATCTTGGTGCCCCCATTGCCACACGGGGCCCTAGGAAAGCCATTTAACCATGTATGCCTCCGTTTCCTTACTTGTGGAGTGAGGATAATTGTAGTATGTACATCATAGAGTTACTGAGAAGGTTAACTAATACGTATACTACCTGGTATGCTAATATGTAAAGAGCATGGACTACAGAAAGCACTATCTGTGCCTTAACTCTTGTGATTCCATCTTTTCCAGCATCATTCATCTTCCTAAAGAACATATGTTGTTGTTGATTATGATGTTGTGTGCCATGAAGCTGATTCTGACTCATAGTGGCCCTGTAAATATAGACAGATCTGGGTAGCATAGTGGTGACGAATTGGGCTGCTAACTTCAAGATCAGCAGTTCGAAATGACCAGCCATTCTGCAGGACAAAGATGAGGCTTTCTGTTCCCGTAAAGATTTACAGCTTCAGAAATCCTGTGTAGGGTCACTATGAATCGGAAGCGACTCCACAGTACTTAACAACAACAACAACAAGACACTACGGAGTAGAACTGCCCCAGAGGGGTTCCTGGGCTGGAATCTTTACAGACACAGATGATCAGGTATTTTCTACTACAGAGCTGCTGGTGTGTTCAAACCACCAACCTTCCAGTTTACAGTTGAGCCAGAGCTCCTTAGAGTACATATAAGATGTATGAGCCACACAGTTTTTGCCTCAATGTCTCATTTATAAATGGGTGATCAGTAATACTTTTTAACTCCCTGATATATGGAGTTGTGTGTCATCCATTTGGTTCCAATTCATAGTGACCCTATATAGGGTTTCTGAGAGTAGCTGGTAGGTTTGAACTGTCAACCTTGCTTTTAGCAGTCCGGTGCTTATCCTACAGCACCACACCATGGCTCTATAAGTGGAGTGCACCAAAAAATTAAACCCAAAACTCAGTTTGTATTTCCTCAGCTGGTACCTCTTTATCTCTTTATATTATGTTTCTGGGGCTTTTTGTCAGCATTACACTTTGAATTTCGCCCAGAGTTGATTCTTAGGCTAAATAACAAAGTCCTAGTGTGTTTCTGTAGGATAAGCACTGGACTGGTAACCAGAAGGTCAGTGGTTCAAACCCAGGGTCGCTATGAGTCAGAACTAACTCAGTGGCACTTAACAACAACAGTTATCTCTATTTAAATGAAAAGAGACCTATAGAAAATTGCACAAAAAGAATAAGCAAAGTTTATAATCTGCTTGGTTGGAAAAACATCTTCTCTCAACTGTTAGAGTTAAATACACTTGATCCCCATAAATTGTTCTCAATCTGCTCAGAGACACCAAAAATCAATAATAAATGCAAGGGATCAGACAAGGGCATTTTGATGTAGTAATTACAAAAACCTTTATAGCAAACCAAGATATTCTCAATGTAAGCAGCCCAGCCCCTCCCACCACCACCACTAATGTTCATTCCATGCCTACTTTCAGAGAGCTGTCTGAACAATTGCTCAACTGAGCCCTAGAGAATGACAAAGATAAATTAATGGGATCTGTATGTGCCAAAATAAAGTATGGACCCTGTCACCACCAATACATGTTCAGTCCATTAAGGTCATTTTAAAGAACTGAACTTTTCATTAGAAAGCTTTTCCAAACTTGTTGAATTAAGGTGAGTGGGAGTGGGAACGGGGGGAGCCTTTATAAATTGCAAGATAAACTCATTTCACTCCATGGGAAGAAGAAATTACTCATGAAAAGTACTCTGAGTTTGCAATATTTTAGATTTTGATCAAAGTCAGGGAAATGATATGTATTAGAAACTTCATTCTAGCGTTAAGAGCTGCAAACTTATCAATAGCACTGTAAGCTCTAATAGCTTTGTAGTTCCTGGGACGTGGCTTTTTAAATAATCAGTCCAGCCTCAAGGAAAAGCTAACTTTAAAATCAGCCTCTGTTCATATAAGTCAGAGAAGTAAAGGGAGAGAAAGATGGTGTAAGCATGTGCCAGATGTTCACTGCCCAGTTGTTATGGGAGTAATTGGGCAGCATTTGTATCTGCTACATACAGGTGTGACGACTCTATAGGATTAGCACTGCACTGTTAAGTGTAAGGTAATAGTTCAAACCCACCAGCCACTCCTCAGAAACCCTATACAGGGTTGTTATGTTATAAGCCAGAACCAACTCGATGACACCAACAACAACAGCAATCCATTAGAGATCTTTCCTTTTACCCAAAACTTTGTGCATGTTGAGTTTTAATGAGTAGATAGAAAATCAGCAGTTCTCCTTGAGTCCTTATAACACAGGAATAACTCCAAATGCTCCAGAGCCTTCCCAGTTGAGTGACTGGTGTTTACCTGGAGTACTGTGAATATGTTACTGATGACAGCCAGTCACTCAAAGTAGCCCACAAGTCTTAGCCCTTTATAAAACAGCATTTTTATTGAGATTTAGCTAAAGTAAGTTAGACACAGAATCTAAATTTATTACACTTTCTATGATGAACCAACAGTCTATCAAGATGAACTGAGGCCAACACAAATAGCACTAAGAAATGAAAATGAATAAGCCCTCAGTTCTGTTAAATGTGAACATAATAACTGAGAAACATCTAGAAGAGGAAATGGTAATTGCTTCTTCAGGTAGTACATATAACTGAGACGTATGATTTCATTTCTTAGCATTTTCTAGGCTGTGGCCTTGTTACCAAGCTTGGTTTCAGCCTTCTGGCCCACCCAGAAGTGTAATATCAAGTCATTCATCAAGTCTTACCCTCCTAGTCATTTATTCATTTGAAAGAAAAAAAAAATTATATTGAACACTTATTAAGTGGCAGGTTCCATGCTAAGCAGTGTATTGAATAGATGCAAAGACAGAAACATTTCTTCGTTCAAGAGGATTTTGATCTAGAAAAGAGACAGTTAATTGTATCCTGTGATCATCAAAGCTGGTAACTACTATACAAAAATTAAGAGATGCTCTAAGAGAGTCAAACCAGTGGGTGTGGGGTCAGGAAGGTTATCTTTAGGAAGAGACATGTAAACTGAGAACTGAAGGATGAGTGGGGGGATTCCCAGCTGAGAGGAGAAAGGAGATTCATCCTGGGAGTGAGCCACACATGCCAAAACCATGAGTCACTGTAGAATGATACACACTTATGGAATTGAAAGTGTGACTAGAGGTGGTAACTGGGGGGATAAGGAAAATGGTGGGAGATGAAGAAGGACGTAATGCAACTTTGGTAAAGACTTTGTCTTTAGGAAATATCAAAACCAACCCCACTGGTACCAAGTTAATTCTGACTCAGAATGATCCTGTAGGATACAATAGAATTTCCCTATATGGTTTTCAAGAGTGTAAATCTTTACAAAAGCAGACTATCATCTCTGCTAGCAGCCATGTTCTTTAACCACTATGTCAGAGTTTCTTATAATAGCTATGTTGTTGTTGTTAACTGACGTGGCGTTGGTTCCGACTCATAGCGATCCTGTATAGGGTTTCCAAGGAGCAGCTGGTGAGTTTGAACTGCTTACCTTGCAGTTCAAGCTGACCTTGCAGTCCAGTGCATTATCCCACAGTGCCATACCAGGACTCCTGTTCTAGCTATGTTGTTATGTGCCGTGGAGTCAGTTCCGACTCATAGAGAGCCTGTATAAGGCTTCCAAGGAGTGCCCCACCTTGTGGTTCAAACTGACTTTGCATTAACCCAGAGCACCAAGCCAGGACTCCATTCTAGCTCCAGTGATAACTAACTAAAGGCCTTCCTTTTAAAGATCTCCCCAGCTGCAGTGATTAAGGCTAAACTAGGAAGAAGAGAAACCAGTGGCTGGTGTGGTAATCCGGGAGAGAGATGAGGTAGCATCAGTGATCATGGCGTTCAGAGCAGTTTGACAGGCAGTATAGTGAGGTAGTGAAGGTCTGAGTCCTGAATCTACTATTTATTTAGCTGTGCGACTTTGGGAATCTCTTAATTGTATCATGGAGTAATTGGGATGAAAATGAAAATGCTGAAACTTCATTTTCCAAAAGGTAAAATCCGACTGTCACACACTATAAAGCTAACATTTGTCAACATTTATATTAAACATTTAAATTATTGTGGGAACACATAAACTATTAAAACCAGTTCAAATGAGAATGACATATAGAAAGTTTGTATTTCCTACCAGACAAAACTAGTTACCACTGACATGAACAGGAATCATTTCTGTCAATAAAAACCGCTGTATCGTTGTCAGCCTTTTACAAGGAAAGTCAGTCTCTCTGGAGCTGTACAATTAACCAGATATAGACAATCAAAGACTTTTAGAATTTGACCATCCCTGGAAGTTCTGATAGATGATACCAGTTTTCCACTGGAAGGACAACTTGTAGTTATATTGGTTTTATTTTGGAAGATCCATTTCCCAATGTTTGAAACAATTTCCTTCTAACAAGGTTGTACTGAGTTAATATATGGAAAATGCTTTAAAACCATAAATGTGAAGACTAGCTATTATACTGTTATTATTATTATTTCAAGGTAGTGGTAGTGAAGTTTGAGATAAATGATGGACTTCAGAATAGTTTTTGATGGAGACCTAAAAGAATTGGGGATAGTTTAGAAGTGAGTAGTGAGTGGTCAAAGAAAACCTCTAGTTTATTTTGTTTTATTTATTTTTAATTATTTTAATTATTTTTATGACCTCTGTATCTAGGCTCCCTCTTGAAAGTTTGTAAAGCCTTCTTTGTAGCCCCCCCATTTTGGGTAGCCAATGTCCAAGTTGCCCATCCCTGTCTACCCTGTGTATGGAGGGGGTGGGGAATGATCCTCACTGTAAAAATTTATTCCCTCTTTTGAGCTACTGCATCCATAGGTGGTATGTGGGTGTTCTTATGTACATGCCCTCTCTTCTTATCAGCTGCATGCTTCACTCTCCACTCTAGTCCTTTGTGGCTATGTCACTGACTCTGGGCCCAAGAGTCCCCAAGTCTTGCCACACTGCTGGCCAACCAGGTCTCCGTCTGGGTTCACAGGAGTCTATTGAACATTGTAGGGCTTAGCTCGCAGCTTCATTGCTGTTTTTCCCTCACTTCTCCTTATCCATAACGAACATGGTCACCAATCAGAGCGCATGTCTGCTTGTGTATTCCCATTCAATCTTAGTCTTGGAAGGGAGTTTGCCCTGAGGGGACCCAGCCACTTACCTTGATGCCTCCTGGGTGAGCTACTTGCTTGTTCTTGTAGTAATCAGTCGGACTGCCGTTATTGTTTTGTATTTTTCATGTCGGTCTAACCCTCTAGTTTATTACTTGAGCAGTTAGCTGGCTGGTTGAATTATTTCCTGTGATGGTAAAGATTGAATGAGGAATAAGTTCTAAGGGGGAAAACCAAGAGTTCACTTTTGGACATTGAAAGTTGGAGATGCCTTTGAAATACCAAAGTGAAGATATCAAAGTGAGAGCAGTGTGTAGGGGTAAAGTTTCCTCCGCTGTACACAGGGACTTCAAAGAGTTCATGGAGAAATGGAATGTTTCCATGAGCTTTTGAAGCCACCTCATATACTAACATGAGCATATTCATAGTTCTCAAAGAATTGCTATTAGAATTTGTTTTTGCTTTCAGATGACATTGAGTCCATTTTTATCTCACAGCCACCTTGTGTGGCAGAGTTGAACTGCCCCTTAGAGTTTCCTAGGCTGTCATCTTTACAGAAACAGGTGGCCAAATCTTTCTCCTGTGGATCCGTTGTTGTTTGTTGTTAGGTGCCATCAAGTCAGTACCAACTCATAACAACCTTATGCCCAACAGAACACAACACTGCCTGGCCCTGTGCCATTCTGTCTCATTAGGGGGTCTCCTCTTTTTGCTGACCCTCCACTTTACCAAGTATGACGTCCTTCTCCAGGGATTGCTCCCTCCAGATAATATGTCTTAAGTATGAGAGAAAGAGTTTGGCTATCCTGGCTTCTAATGAGCATTCTGACTGTACTTCTTCCAACACAAATTTGTTTGTTATTTTGATAGTCCCTGGTACTTTTAATATTCTCCTCCAACACCATTACTCAAATGCATCAATTCTTCTATGTCTTCTTTATTCATTGTCCAACTTTCACATGCATATGAGGTTATTGAAACTACCATGGGTTAGGTCAGTCACACGTGAGTCCTCAAACTGACATCTTTGCTCTTGAAAACTTTAAACAGATCTTGTGTAGCACATTTAACTGATGCAATACGTCGTTTGTTTTCTTGACTGCTGCTTCCATGACTGTTGATGGATGATCTGAGCAAAAATTAAGTCTTTGATATCTTCAATTATTTCTTTTTTTATTTTGATGTTATTTATTGGTCCTGTGGTAAGGAGTTTTTTGTTTTTGTTTTTGTTTTTTTAACATTGAGGTGCAACCCATACTGAAGGTTGTGGTCTTTGATCGTCATTAGTAAGTATTTTAAGTTCTCTTTGCTTTCAGCAAGCAAGGTTTATGATCTGAATATCGTAGGTCTTTAATGAGTTTTCTCCATGACATGCTCTTCTTCAGATGATCCAGCTTCTTGAATTATTTACTCAGCATACAGATTGAATAAGTATGGTAAATGAATACAAATTTACAGCACACCTTTCCTAATGTTAAGCCATTCAGTGCTCCCTTGTTTTGTTTGAGCAACTGCCTTTTGTTCTATGTACAGTTTCCTCATGAGCACAATTAAGTGTTCCAAATATGCATTCTCTGCAGTTTTGCCCATAGTTTGTCATGATCCACACAGTCAAAAGCCTTCGAGTAGTCAGTAAAGCACAGGTAAACATCTTTCTGGTATTCGCTGCTTTCAGCCAGGATCCATCTGCTGTCAGCAACAGTATCTCTGGTTTTACATCCTCATCTGAATCCAGTTCTATCTCTGGCAGTTCCCTGTCAATATACCACTGTAGCCATTTTTTAATTCTCGTTATCAAAATTTTACTTAGATATGGTATTAATGATATTGGCCGATGATTTCTGTATTCCATTGGGTAACCTCTCTTTGGAATGGGCACAAATATGGATCTCTTCCAATCAGTTGGCCAGGTAGCTGTCTTCTAACTATCTTGGAATAGATGAGTGAGGGCCTCCAGTGCCGCCATCAGTTTGTTGAAAGCTTTCAATTTGTATGCCATCTATTCCCAGAGTTTTGTCCTTTGCCAGTGCCTTCATTGCACCTTGGACATCTTCCTGTATCATTGGCTTTGCTACCTCTTAAAATAGTTGAGTATCAATCATTTGTCTTTGGCAAATGACCATGTGCATTCCTTCCATCTTCTTTTGATTCTTTCTGCATCATTCAAAATTTTGTTAAAAGTTGGTTCCGACTCATAACGACCCTGTATGTGGTTTCCAAGGAGACGCTGATTACCTTGAACCATCGACCTCGTGGTTCAAACCGACTTTGCAGTCCAGCAATGAACCCACAGTGCCACACCAGGATCCTTCAATATCACAAGCCAAGGCTTGAACTTTTCCTTAAGCTCCCTCAGCTTGAGAAATGCTAATCTTATTCTTCTCTTCTGGTTTTTTAACTCCAGGTCTATGCATATCTCATTATATTTGCCTTTGTCTTTTCGAGCTGCCCTTTGAAAACTTCTGTTCAGCTCATTTCTGCCTCATTTCTTCCATTTGCTTTAGCGTCTCTGCATTGGAGAGCAGGTATCAGAGTCTCTTCTGACACCTGTTTTGATCTGATGTTACCACTTGTTGTTCAGTGTCATCAAGTGGTTCCAACTCATAGCTACCTTCAATAGGGTTTCTAAAGAGTGGCTGGTGAATTTGAACTACCAACCTGTGGTTCAAACTGACCTTGCTTGCAGTCCAGTGCTTTATCCCACAGCATCACACCATGAGCCCACTGTTGGTGTTGGTGTTAAGTGTCATTGAATTAGTTCCAACTCACTGTGACCCTGTATAGGGTTTCCAAGGAGGAGCTGGTGAGTTTGAACCACTGACCTTGCAGTTCAAACCAACCTTGCAGTCCAGCGCATTAACCAACAGTGCCAACACCAGGACTCTAGGTCTCCACTAGGTAAGTTTCCACAACCAGCCTTTTCGTTAGTAGCCAAGCTCTTCACTGTTAAGTCACCAGTGCTTCTTTATGAGAATTTAACAGTTTTTGCTCATAAAGCATTTAGAATAATGACTGGCACAATAAAAACAAAACTGTTTCCATCAAGTCAGCTAAAACTCATGGCTACGCCACGTGTGTCAGAATAAAACTGAGCTCTGTCAGGTTTTCAGTGGCTGACTTTAATGAAGTAGATCATTAGGCCTTTCTCCCTTTCTCTGGGTGTACTCCAACATAACAGCCTTTCTTCCCGATGCCTTTTCTCTTATGACTAAAGAAGCTCTGATCCTTTAGTCAGATCTCTTCTTAGATCTTGTCTGGAAGCATATCTTAGGAAAGCCAGGTCAAAACTGAAAGATGACTTTAAGAAGTGCTCAGGTCTGTGAGGTCCCAAGCTTTCAGAGCCCTGTAGTCTGGATTCATTGGCGCTTGTAAAGAACTGTGACATGATGTCTATTTTGCAGGGACATTGTGATCATTAATGCAGTCTGGATTTCTTCCCCTGCTTGAGCAATTTTCTGCAAGAAAACCATTGGGGCATAATCACTGAGAGGCCAGCTACCCCTCAGAGAACTAAAAAGGCCATCATTAGCATGAACAATGAAGTCTGCTACTTGGAAAATGCCACTAAATATAATTCCCTCGATTCTGCTTTGGTATGTTTTGGAACTGGGTCCTTCCCTCACATTATGACTGGTTATGGCTTAGCTCTTTGCTGCTAACCAAAAGGTCAGCTGTTCGAAGCTACCAGCCTCTGTGGGAGAACTATGTGGCAGTCTGCTTCTGTCAAGATGTGTAGTCTGAGAAACCCTTCGGAGCATTTCTGCTGTGTTCTTCAGGTACAGTGAATTGGTTGGAATGGGCTTGAAGCACTGGGTTAAGCAGAATTAGACAGGGATAATCACTGAATGATTTCCAAATACTTGGAATATTGCTGCCTCACAACTGTTGTTTGTTTTGTTATTTTAAGTTCCAGGCTCACTCTATTCTTTTTTATAATGCTAGGGAATCTTACAGAGCTCAAGACCCTCAGATGTCAGACATGGCAACTAAAGGTTTGAGGAGCCTATGAAAGGAAGTGTTTTGTGGAGTGGTCTCCTGGACACCTTTGTAAAGTTGTGCTTGGAGACTTCCATATGAGTTGCCTAACTAACACGCATTATTTACAGCTCCAGAGATTTGCAAGCTAACAAAAGCTGTTGAGAGACTTTTGCACAATTCCACATTGGATCAACTGTCTGTGACTAAAGAAATCTTTCATCTTCAGTTAGATTCTCATTTATGTGGAATGATTTTAGGTGCAGTTCTAAGGGAATGTCAGGGCATGTTTTGGACAAGTGTTCTCCCAAAACTTTCGTGTTCTAATTGTATTTTTAAATCATTGTTTTCAGGCTATCTTGGTACGGACTTTATGAGTAATTCTAAAATTCCCAAAGTGGTTCAGCTGAGTGGTTCCTTTTCCTTTGTAACATTCTAAATGTTTTGCTGTTGTTCACTTATTTTGAAGATTTGCTATTGATTTACATCTTTGTATTCAGTCTCATTCAGAGACATTAAATAATTCCAACATTTTGTACATGATGTCTTCTGAGTTTAGGTGGGAAATAGAGCAAAGTAGATGTAGAAAAGAGGTGTTTTTCCTCCCCTTTTCTGAGCTTTTTTTCTCACCTGGCAGCATTTTTCCCCTCATATATCTAAGTGCCTCTTCAGTGGAGATGCCAAAAGACCTCACTTGTGTTTAAGTAACTGTACCTTTTCCTGAATATTTTACTTCATTAATGTCCAGGGTCAGTAACTGACAGGTAGCTTTGGAAAAACTAATGTTTCAAAACTAAAGAAGAAGAGAAAGGAAGATTGGGTTAAAAATAGCATAAGGCATTTTAGAATAACGTATCGTTACCAACACAAATGCTAATTTTATCTCCCAATGAACTATTTCTTAAAGTACATTGGGGTTAGTTCAGGATAAAATCACTTATATAATAGTTTACTGTTTCAGTGTGCCATTTTCCCTTTGTAGCCACTTGAAACAATTTTTTAAAGGTAAAAATCATGATTTTCATGCAAATACAAAATAAACATCTAAAAGAGCTTTATTTACTTCATTGATTAAAGAGGAACCTATAAGATGGTGTCATTGTGGTTAAGTGCCCTGGAGTCTGTTCCGACTCATAACGACCCTGTATAGGGTTTCTGAAGAGCAGCTAGTCAGTTTGAACTGCCAATCTTGCAGTTAGCAGTGTTTATCCTACAGGTTGTTGTTGTTATGTGCCGTGGAGTTGGTTCCAACTCATAGCGACCCTGTACAGGGTTTCCAAGGCTGTAAATCTTTATGAGAGCAGAAAGCCTCATCTTTCTCCTGCGGAGCGGCTGGTAGTTTTGAACTGCTGACCTTGCCGTTCGCAGCCCTATTCGTAACCACTACACTACCAGAACAAAATATTAATTACTCAGATTGCACGTCTCCATAAAAGTTAAACGTCTCATGTTTTTCAGTAACAATAATTGCCTTGTTGTTTTAAAAAAGAAATCAGTTGTATATTTTGCACATGAAAATGATTAACATAAAATATCTACTGTTCTTCCTTTTGGAAGCTCTTCTTTCTAAGTTTCTACCTCAGCAAGTACAAGTTAAGAGGAGACTTTTAGACACTGCATTTAGATCTAGCTCGCTTGCCTGACCTCTCCTTGACCTTCCTCCTTCCCACTTGTGACCAGAAAGTTCAAGATAGTAAATATGGAGTTTGGGAATACTTGGGATGTTGGGAAATGATTCTTATGGAAAACAGTTATTATTCATTTGGTCATTTTTACTTTTTACATTGTTCTTTTGAAATATAATCTCCTGACTTCAATAAGAAAGAATATATCATCCATTGTGTGCACTAGCAAAATAAAGATGACTGCCAAAAGACAGTACTACTTAAAAACCAAATTGTATTTAATTGGTGTGAACTTGATGAAGTTCTGAGAATAGTGTGTTGGAAGATTAGCCAGTAAGGCTGTTTCATATTTGATAAGACACTTAGTTGAGAGGCATAAAGCAGATGTTTATTGTTTTGCTATTAGCCCTAAATGTCCAGATGGAACTACACACATATATACACATACACATGTATACATATTTATCATATATCTGTTTTGGTTTTGTTTCTGTTTTTTGTTGTTGTTGTTTTCATTTAGACATGCCGCTTAAAGCACATTTCAATCATTCCAATAAGTTCATGAAGCTTCGCTGGCATGTCTTTTTCTCTTTGTGTTCTCTGAGTGTATTTTTCTGATCCTGGAAGGAGACCAACTACAAAGTACTTCACGTGTAGGCAAGGAGAGCCAAGGGGACAGTGTATCAATTGCTTATATTGCAGACTTCATGTGGAACTCACTTTGGAAGAAAAATGTATCAAGTTGGCTACTTGTCAGTCAGTCCTATAAGTTTATATACGTGAAAAAGACCTAGAATATGCTTTGTGGATTATTTTGATTACCTGGTGGTACTATAACACAAAGGAGCTCTGGTAGTGTAGTGGTTACGAATCAGCCTGCTAATCTCAGGGTCAGGAGTTCGAAACTACCAGCTGTTCCACAGGAGAAAGATGAGGCTTTCTGCTCCTATAAAGATTTACAGCCTTGGAAACCCGGTACAGGGTTGCTATGAATCGGAACTGACTCCACGGCACATAACAACAGCAACAACTATAACACAAATAACACAAGTGGGTGGCTGTAAAGAACAGATAATTATTTTCTCCCAGTTCTGGAGGCTAAAAGTCCAAATCAGGATACCACCTTTGTTAATTTCTTCTTGGTCTGTAGCTCTGGTGCCCATTGGTTTCTTGGTCTTGTACATGATCTTCTCATGGCATCTGTCTGATCCTACGTGTATGTCTCGGTGTCTCTTCTGATCTTTTTATAAATCAGAAGTAGCTAGGTTTAGAATCCACCCTGCACTGTTATAAACTCACAAAGAAGAAAAATCCTGTTTCCAAACAGGATCATATGCAAGAACCAAGAATTCAACACACTTGTTTGGAGGGCAGGGGATAAAATTCTATTCAAAACTTTGAAAACCTACTCCGTCCCAGCATCTGTACCAGATATTTTACAGAAGAGACTGATGAACTACAGATCACAAGCCAAATCCAGCCCCTTCTACTACCACCCTTTACTTTTTGTAAAACAAAGTTTTATTGGGACACAGCCACACCCATTTGTTTACGTTTTGTCTCTAACTGCTTTTATCCTATAACGGCTAAGCCGAGAGGCTGAAACATAGCCTTGTTATTGTTTAGAACCGTCCAGTTGGTTCCAACCCATAGCAACCCTATGTAGGATTTCCTAGGAACCACTGATGAGCTTGCACCACTGACTTTATGGTTCAAATGAATTTGAAGTCCAGTGCGCCCCACCAGGACTCTGAGACATAGCCTAAAAGCCTAAAATATTTTCTATCTAGCGCTTTACAGAAAAAGTTTTCTGACACTTATTCTTTTGTAATGATCGCTGAACAGGGCTATTGTAGGCAATAGAGCAATAATCCTTACTGTATAGGGGAAGCCAATAGGAAGTTGTTCTTTTTGAGACTTTGTCATGTTTTCTATTTGAAAAAACTCTCAGTCTCATGTTAATTAAAAAACATTATTCATACGCTGGTGTTTCATACCTGTCAGTTAAAACCCTAGACAGGGTCGCTGTGAGTCGGAACCAACCCGACATCAAAGTTGGCAGGCTCATCATTTGCCTTTGTGATTTTTAAAGATACACAAGATAGTTTAATATACATTTTTATACCTATACCTGTGTTTATTCAATTCATTTCTAATATATTTGTCATGATCGTTGTTCCAGGCTCAAGTATATGTGACTGAGTAAGAAGAGGATTCAAATAATTTTGTTTTTGGAGTTTGGTTTCACGTTTCTAAAAAATACCTATGTTGTTGCTATTAAGTGCATATCGAACCTGTATAGAGTTGCTAAAGAGGAGGTGCCATTATTTAAAGAGACAGGCTTTTTAATCTTTGAAGATACTATTTCTCCCAAGTGCTCTAGTTGACAAAAGATTGAGTCAAGGATTTGAAAACAAGAGAGAGGTTAAATTATGGTAAGAATTCCATGAGCATCACCCTCAGTGGTCATGCTTCCTTTGTTTGCTTTTCTGATCCAGTTATATGGGAATTTTGTTCTCTACTTAATGTATGGGCAAGTCCTGGTGTGGTGCCATAGGATAAGCACTCGACCTCAAGGTCAGTTTGAATCACAAGGGCCATGGCTCAAACTCTCCAGCAGCTCCTCAGAAACCCTATACAGAATAGCTATGAGTCAGAACTGATTTGACAGCACTTAACAACAACAACTAGGGGATGGCTCTTGAAAAGTAGCGGGGAGTAGGCTTTTCTTTTAAGGGATTCCTGCCATGGCTCAGGGTGGATTCAGCCAGTGAAGTTTGTAGGTACTAACAGAAAAAGTTGGCAGTTCAAACCCACCCAGAATTGTCCTGGAAGAAAGGCCTGGCCAGCTGCTTTCAAAGATCCCCACATTGAAAACTCTATAAAAGGAAGTTCTATGCTGAAAAGCATGGAGTCACCAAGAGTTGGAATGGACTTGGCCACAGCTGGTTTGGGTTTGGAGTTTGCCATGCCTCTCTGTGAGTGCTGCCTCTCTGTGTATGTACTGGGAGCCGTATGGTCTTCATGGCTGGATCTTCTCGGCTTCACATGGAGCCTAGGCTCAGGCCCAGGAAATATCTTCTTTGTTGTGTTTCTTCCACTTTGACAACTTGGTTTGGTTTGCTGTTAGAATATCAATTTCCCTAAACTAGATCACAACCATTTACATTTGCTAGGATTTAATCTTCTTATCAATTCCTTACTTCTCTGCCAAAGTCAAGGTTAAGGAGCCAGGTTTGCATGCTTCCTCAGCCCGACTCCCTGGGAGAAACACTGGGCTCATGGAAAAAGAAAACTTTCTAGCCCAAAGTTCTTTCTCCACATTACTATGCTAATGTTTTGAAAATGTTAGTGGTTCCTTATAGGCTCTTCCTCTAGACCCTTCTCAGGGTCATTTCAGTGTGGCCATTGTTGATTTGGGAGGGGATAGCGTAGTAGTTATGAATCAGACTGCAAACCTTAAGGTCAGCAGTTCGAAACTACCAGCTGTTTGGTGGGAGAAAGATCTGCTCCTGAAAAGATTTCCAACCGATTTCCAACCTCGGAAACCCTGTACAGGGTGACTATGAGTCGGAACCGACTCCATGGCACATAACCACCATGTGGCTTTTTTGGAATTTGGATCTTGTCCTACATTCTACAGAAACTCTGAGAAAAAGTTCTTCATGTGTCTCCTTTCAGGAGGTGGGTGTGGAGGATGTTGTATGAATGCAGTCTCTAGTTTACTGGGACATGCCTGTGGATTTAAATTGCAGCATTGCTTTTCTCTATGATATAAAAAGAACTGGATTTCAGACGAATTCAAAGAATGTGTGAGGAACTAGACTTTGCTCCATTCTTGGAAATTTGCAAGAAAACCTCTTTATACATATAAATAAATCTTAGGAAACAGATTGAACTGAAAAGCAAAGAAAGTTACCGAATATGAGATCCAGGCTAAAAAAATTCTTTTTAAACTTCCTTAAATATCTCCAAGGGCTTATTTTGTGATCATTTTCAGAATCAATATTAGTCTGCTATAAGAATAGCCAACATCTTGCAGGAGGCACAAGTGCTGGGATTTAGAGCTCAAGAGAAGAAACTACCAACCCCCTGCCATGAAGAGCTACCATTGTGGGTGCAAAGCAGGGAGTAAGCAGGTGGTCTGCGGCTGGAATGTCTTACAGCTGGGAGCTCATGTGATACTCATAAAGAAGCCAATCCAGAAACAGTGGCAAATGAGCTCATGAACTAAAGTGAAGCGCCCATCTCAGGACAGGACGGTGTAGGTCCACACGCAGCCCTGGAAGGCAGTGGGCAGTGGAGGCAGGTGGGATGCAGCCCCTCAACACCCCTGTCGCCTCCTGCCTGGGCCTTCTCATCCTGTCCTCTTGTTTGCTTGCTGGCTGCAGGTTCATCCCAGAGGCCTGGTCAGCCTGCACAGTGACCTGCGGCGTGGGGACCCAGGTGCGAGTGGTCAGGTGCCAGGTGCTCCTGTCTTTCTCTCAGTCCGTGGCTGACCTGCCCATTGATGAATGTGAAGGGCCTAAGCCAGCATCCCAGCGTGCCTGTTACACAGGCCCCTGCAATGGGGAAATTCCGGAGTTTAACCCAGAGGAGACTGATGGGCTCTTCGGTGACCTGCAGGATTTTGAAGAACTGTGTGACTGGGAATATGAAGGCTTCACCAAGTGCTCCGAGTCATGTGGAGGAGGTAAGGAGGGGACTCTGGCTTCCATCCCCACCATCTTTTTGTCTTTTCTCTATACCTTCCTCCTCTCCCTGCATGCAACTGTGTCATGTGACTGCCTCTATCTCAAGAAGGCTAAGCAAAGGGAGGAGGGGAGGAAGCCACTCTAAATGTACAGCGTGTGGAATGAAACACAGATGTTTTTCTGTTTTGGCTTGTCTTACTTTCAGACTGTCAGCTGTTAGTGGCCAACACAGTTAAGACTTTTACTTTCACTTGTCATCCTGATGTTTTGCAATGTATCTTTAGTGTGTCTGACTGAAACACAGCTGACACAAGCCTGGCTACTCTCAGCTTTTCAGTTTATTTATCTCTGCTGTGGCCGCTGTGCATGTGGTCTGAACCAAGACCCAACGTGTCAGAACCTTCTGCTATTCCCAAGGGCAGGTATTGCTTAAATTTATTCAGCTAAGTTCCCAAACTAGTACCTGTTTATACAAAGGAAAAGGATGCATCAAAAGGATAATGGAGCAGGTGAAAGGAAGGCAAGGAAACTAGATTAATGGAAAAGAAACAACCAGAATGCACCTAATGAAAATGTTGACACGGTATGAAAAAAAAAAAGCAAACTTTGTCACTAAACAATATGTATGTTGTTATTACAGTGCCATCGAGTCAGTTCCTACTCATAGTAACCCAATATAAAGTTTCCAAGGAGTGGCTGGTAGGTTTGAACCACTGACCTTGTGGTTAGCAATCCAGTGCTGATCCGACAGTGCCACACACCAGGAACAATATGTATAGAGATTGTTCAAAGGGAACCTAAGTTGATGTGTAAAACTTAGACCAAAAACAATAAAAAGTTAACATATTTTAAACCAGGATAATTAACACTGTGATTACTAGAGCTAGAAAGTAATTGAAAGATCAGTCTGACCCCCACCTCCGTTTTACAGAGGAGGAAACAGATTCAGAACTGAGGGACTTACTTAAGATTATTCAGGTAGTAAGAGGAGATCAAGGCTCTATTTCTTCTGTTTAGAGTCTTTCTATCATATCACACTTGTTTCTTAAGCACTTAGTGAGGAAAATTGAGAAATTCTCTGTGAATGCTATTTGGTTATTGACCTTACTCTTTTAGATATATTCTGTGGTGACCTATCATCATATCTGATCCTTCTTTATTTTGGTGTGGGGGGGAGGGGGTGGGGGTGGTGTGCCACCGAGCCAGTTCCAACTCATAGCGACCCTGTATAGTGTTTCTGAGGCTATAAATCTTTATTGGAACAAAAAGCCTCATCTTTCTCCCAAGAAGCAACTGGTAGATTTGAACTACTGACCTTGTGGCTAACAGCCCAGCTCATAATCTCCTCCACTACCAGGCCAGGTGTTATAAATGATGTTGGACTGGGGGAGGAAGTCATTTAAATCAACATTGAAATAATCAAGATCATGTTTTTTCTCACTGGAGAAAACAAATTAAATTCATATTGCCACTGTCTCCCATATGAACTCTCAAAAAAGATTTTGATAGGTGAAGAAGTGCTGGTTGCCAGGTTTCCTTCTGGTATGTTGGGTTTTATAATCCCAGTTAAATTTCTTACTTAGCTGATGTAACAAAGCCTCCAAATTATTTCTCAAAACTGGAAAACTCCTTTAAAGCCGCACCTTCTGTCATTATTGAAAATATAATAATAAATGTGACCCTTTGTTACCATGCAATTGCAAAGGAATTAATAGTGGACCAAGTACTAGCAAAGAATCAATTCCCCCCGAACCCCCAACCTGGGAAGGTTTTTTAATAAACATTGAATAGTCCCACCCTTGGGGTTTCTTGTTTATTTCTAAGTCTTCCAATATTAAACCCTGGAACTCAGAAGTCTTTTAATGAAGTCCTGGTATTTTAAAACTGAAATTCTTCCAATTGATTTTGGGAGACAGTTCCCTGGAACACAGCTAACATAACTACATTCATGTGATGGCCTTCACTCACGTTGAGGACATCTCTTCTTTCATGCTTAACATGTTAAATAAGCTTTAGTGATCTCTGAGCTCAGAGGCCAGTTGGAGAGGTTTCGGCTGTCATGTTTAGATCCTCACTGTTCATGATCAGCTGAATTCAGTGATTGGTATTGCAAGTCTAAAACAAATGTGCTTTCAAAAAAAAAAAAAAATTATGATCTCTCAGTTACAGTTATCAGTTAAAAATCAAGCCTGGAATTTTATGAGCAGATGGGAAAAATAGATGCAGTAATGGAATATTATAAATAGCCAAATACCTTTCTTTATCTTCAAGAGTCTGACCATTCTGCTGACCAACCAGGGGTATAAAATTCAAAGTATAAAGTATATATGGAATGTATTCAGTCTAGCATGTTTCAGAGTTGGAAATCAGATTTGAATGTTGGATATACAGTGGATCTCTGCCTGTAGGAGCTGAATGACTTTGTATAACATAAATTGTGCATCATTTAGATCCAGGGCAGGATGCAGTAACTGTCAACAACTGAGCCCTCTTACCTGCAGTACGTCACTGTACCAAGGTAATACATATATTTATGCCTAAAATGTTAGAGTTGAAAATTCCAAAGTGGTGAAAATATGGTGGAATTATATGGTCCATATGATGCCCATATGGACTTAAAAATGATTTTAATGTATAGGGCATGTATATTTTCAAGTCATTGTTTGACAATAACATTTTTATTGTTACCAACTTTGATCTTTCACCAAAATTTAACCCACAAGGTTATATATATTTTTAATCATTCTTGCTGAAGCCAACCAAAAATGTGCTGGATTAACAAATAGATTTTAAATCAATTTGGGGTTATAAGGCAGGTCAGGCTAATTTTATTGTTTCTGGAATCTCAAGAGATGAAATTGGATAGACACAAAAGTAACCTTTCACTTAACAGAGGTAGCAAGCAGAAGGAACTAGTTAGTAATTTAGTCTGTAGTTAGTGGCTGCGTTTCCCTGAGCTGTCATCAAATATCATGTAACAATTATGCTATACTGGGAGATATAAATACAGAAAATCCCATTTTCTAGAAGATTGAAAGTGAGCTTAGTCTGTTCAGATGTGTCCCGTGTGTCCCACCATCACCTCACTGCTATTGCATCATTTCCCATGTGCGGACTGGTAGGTGTGGTGGAGAAGAGCAGTTCTGAAGCAAAACAGCTTTATTATGTTGACCCCTAGGTAGCAAAATTACCATTAACACTAGCTGAAGGGAAACGTGAAATTGACTTCAGCAAAACTGGTACCTGTTTCTCCCTTTTCCTTTCTTGTTTTGCTTCTGTCAGAAAAAGAACACTCAGAAGCATAAAGTGTTTGTTCGTAATACTTAACCATGTGCTGTATTGGTATAAATGTCCTTCTAAGGCCAGAGTGCTCCTTGGAGGCCAAG
>NW_006408583.1:7966265-7968419 GCF_000296735.1 Chrysochloris asiatica | reverse complement strand
ACCCATTTGCAAAGAGTACAAATTTCATGTGTTAGTTTTTCATATCGTAGTCTGACTCATGGGTAAAGCAAGACATTTCTCTCCTTCCTCAACTGCCCATCCTCTCATTCCACTGTGCCTCCCTCACTCTGCATTCCTTTCCTCTGGCATTCCAGTCCCCCTCCCCTTAGCCTAAATTGCAAGCCTAGCTTAGAATGCCTTGCCCTTTAAGCATTTCATTCGTTCATTCCACAAATATGTATTGTGCATTGACCACAAGGCCATCCCAGATACTCCTTCACTATGACAGAACTCTGTCCTGAGTTTCCCTAGACCCCACCTAAGAATGCTGAGGCCGCCCACCCCTGTGGCAATAGGTGTTGAATGCACAGTGGTATTGAGGCCAAACATATTGTTTTATGATGTGCTGGGGTCAGATTTAGTTCCTTTAGAATGCTTATTAAGTTATAAACCCTCCAATCTCAACATTTAAATAGACTGAAAGTGATTTTTTAAAATGTTTTCTAATGAGCAGCAATTGGTGGTTTGGGGCAATGTAAATGTGTCTTGCATTTGTAAGAAAGGAGATCAGTTAAAGGGTCTTTTAGAAACGTTAGTACTTACTACACCCATTTCTTACCGTCTTAGAAGGGCCTAAGTTCCAAAACCAAGAAGTTCATAAAACAAGTGACCCCCCACCCCCACCCCAGTCACCTCATCCACACATGCCACTAGAAGTAAGCACCTTCAAGTGCTTACTTGTGATGAGCCCTATGGTCAGCATGGCTATCTCATTTTTATCGATATGAAATCATTTTATATTTTAGGAAACAATTTAGAATCTCTTGGATACTATCAAGTAGGCAAATGAATTGAAAACCAAGTTACTAAGCTAACCATTGCTCTAGGGTCTGTATAGAATAGTTAGCTACTTCTAGTGGCTTGTCATCTTTACCTCAATGATGTCAGACTATTGCTGTGGGAAGCATCCTGTCACCAATATCTTGTGAAATGTTTTGCTGCTTGATTATAGCAACTGAACTTCAACTGGTTCATCTCAGCTGTAGCCAAGATAGCAAGCTCCCTGCAGTCAGCATTACAGAATTTGATGGAGTTTTGTGATTGTTAAACATTAATTATCAAATGTCCCACCTTGTGCTGGTCATGATTGCTTTAAATTAAAATTTGAAGCTCATTAAAGTTTTTGTTGTTGTTTGTTTTTTTAAAGCCAGCAAAAAGAAAATATAAAGGGTATTATCTTGGCCCAGTAGAGTTTTGTGGCTGAAATGCATTGATTGAAAAAATGTTTGATGTATCTGACTTAAGTAGGAAGAAATATCATTCAGATTTCAGTTGAAAAATCTTAGTTTTTAAAAAATAATCTTGCTAAGCGACCAGTCCAAGTCCGGAACTTTAAAAGCATTAACTTCTTGACTGGAGTGATGACTTATGGGGAAACAGAGGTGTGGTGGATTAGACGTTGGGTTGCTAACCACAATGTCTTTAGTTTGAACCCACCAGCTTCTCCATGGGAGAGCGATGAAGCTTTCTGCCCCTGTAAACAATTACAACTTTGGAAACCCTAGACAGAGTAGCTGTGAGTTGGAACTAACTGGACAACCAGCAGCAGTAGCAACCGTAGCAAAGGATAAATAGAAGAGGGTCTGTTGTACTATGTCAGGCACTTACTACTTGCCAAACCAATGCAGAAAATGTAAGTGTATTTAAAAAACTAATGATATGCATAGTCACATACTCTGCTAAAACAATGTGCAAATATGTAACTACAGATAGATATCTTTAGATGTAGATATCTTGATATACAGAACTGTGTATGGCTGAAAGCAAATTAACGAGAATATCTTGTCTAGTCTCTTCCCTTAAACTGAACTCTGTTGAAAAGGTTCTGGACAAACATCTAGGTTATTCTTGAAGATCGCCAGGAAACTTGATCGGACAGCCTCGTAGTAAATTTTAAATGTCAATGTGTTAGTCAGTAAAGCACCAGGCTAAGAGCACACAACACAACCTTTCGAGCCCCGTCAGCACAGTAAAAATGTATCAACTATAGGACCTTAGGTGACTCCTTTAACCCTTCTAAACCTCAGTTTCCTTTTCTGTAAAATGAGGAAAAAATAGTGGCTACTATATCAGGATTGTATCAAGATTGACATT
>NW_006408583.1:7914539-7962970 GCF_000296735.1 Chrysochloris asiatica | reverse complement strand
GTTGGCCCAGGATCGAGCATTGTTTCGTTCTGCTGTGCATGGGGTCGCTATGAGTCGGTTCCGACTCGATGGCACCTGACAACAACAACAACAACAACCTTATGGTATTGTTGAGAGGACTGAACGATGTATATCGAACCCTTAAGCTGGTACCTGATTAATAATGTATACCCTATAGATGTTAGCTGGGAGCACGATGGCTCTAGAGGATAAGCATTGGACTTCTTGAACCACAAGGTCCTCGGTTCAAGCCTACAAGCTGCTCTGTGGGAGAAAGATGAGGATTTTTTGCTACTGCAATGATTTATAACCTCGGAAACCCTATACAGGGTTGCTGTGAGTCAGAACTGACTCCACTGGACTTAACAACAACATAGATGTCAGCTATCATTACTGTGACTGTAGACACCATAGGAAGAATCTGGTTGTTATCTTTCCCACTTCAATATTCCTTTCTCCATGAAAGTCTCCATGAGGGGCCCTGCAGACCACCTGGTAAAATCTGCCAAGCACCCAGTCCCTGCTCAAACACCAGGTTTGATTATTGGTAGAAAGATTGCTTATCAGGTATAATCATTAGGTGTCTTGTTCTCTTTCTTTGCTCCAACTTCTAAAGTTGCTCTTGGTCCCAAAAAACCGAGCCAGAATCAAAAGGAAACCAGCAAAGGCCGGAGTCCTAGACGTAAGGCCCCAAGACACAGAGCATTGGATATGAAAAGACAGTCTTGAATTTCCTATTATGAAAATATAATGCTGAAGGTCTTGGGGACACTTGTTTTTTTGGTCACTCTGTCCTCCTGCTGCGCTGTATTACGACATTGCAGCATTGGTGGCTATGTAACTTGGTGGTACTTTTCTAAGCATTTCCACAGTACTGGTAGAGCCTCTCCTTAGTGGGGAATTGTCCTCTTGAAGTCATGTCCTTTCAGAAGCCACTAGCCCCTGAGGTC
This sequence comes from Chrysochloris asiatica, assembly GCF_000296735.1. Taxonomy (NCBI): domain Eukaryota; kingdom Metazoa; phylum Chordata; class Mammalia; order Afrosoricida; family Chrysochloridae; genus Chrysochloris; species Chrysochloris asiatica. The sequence continues at coordinate 7,962,020 of NW_006408583.1, read as the reverse complement.
TCTCCCTGGATGGAGGGATCCTTGACAAGATTGGCAGACCTGGGCTTTCAACTGCTGTCTCCAACCTGCAGCCAGAGTCTTCCCAGTCGTGAAGACCTCCCACCAGCTGCCTTGTCGACACTTCATCACCCCCTACACGCCCACTCTGCACTCTGGCCTGACAGTGTGATTTGTACACAGGTGTCCAGGAGGCTGTGGTAAGCTGCCTGAACAAACAGACGCGGGAGCCTGCTGATGAGAGCTTGTGCGTGACCAGCCGTCGGCCCCCACAGCTCCTGAAATCCTGCAACTTGGATCCCTGCCCAGCAAGGTAAGGGCCTCGTGGCTGCCCTACCCAGGAGCCATGTGCATAGCTGGGTGCATCTTTCCATGGGCAAGCCCGGGACGCTTATTGTTACCCAGTGTTTTGAAAACCAATTAGCATCAGTTCAAACTTATAGTCAAATCCACTTAAATTTAATTGAAACCAGGGCTCTGAAATTCCAACCCAGTGTTCATGCACAGGCTCCAGAAGGCTCTGTGCCCTGAACTGAGCCGGTATGCGCACGTGCTGTCTCCGGAAGGGAACATGCACTGACCCAGATGCCTTGGTCTCTGCCACCCTCCAGCATGTGTCCCACGCCCTCACCCCACAGTCAGGAATTGGCTTGTAGACTGCAGGGCATAGGGAACTGAGGCATCTGGGTGGTAAAACTGATCCACTGTGAAATCTGTATGCACACAGCGTGCAGATGTATTATAGCATGCTCTAGGGTGAGTGTGCCATTCCACATGCGTAAAATCAGTTGGAGCATTTCATCACTGAGTCCTGCCTGCATCTCATTATTACCCAAATTTCAGTCTTAGTTAATCAATCCAATCACTTCTTCAGTCCACACAATTTTATGGTGTCATGAGAGACTTGTTGTAAGATTGTCATTTGCAGCAAATCTCTGTAGAAGCTAAACCGTCTTATCACTATTCTGGTTTGGAAAGCAGACGTTTAAAGGGCCAAAGCCTGACTTTACAATCTGTGGGTGAGCTGAAGACTATTGCTAGTTAAGGTCATGCCTTTGCTGTGAAGAGAAATACTATTTGAGTGACTATTTTCTTTTTCTGCAAAATGTATCTTATAAGAAGCAATGCATTACTTTCAGGCCTTAGTACTTTCCCTGGTCAAGCTTGTATTATTTTCACCTGACCCGATTCCTTTCTTTGGAACCCAGAGAATACAGAATTCATGCTTCCCCAGATCAGACCAGGGCACTGTAGTGACATTTATGCTGGTCACCACAGTTGTCCAGAATATTCATTTGAATGGTGGACCTGGGATTCCCTCTTCAAAGGAAGGAGTAAAGAGAGTCGCGCATGGCAGATTCTCCAAGTAAGAGAGTCTGCTGTCTCACCCGTGAGAACATCAGTAAAGTGGAGTCAAGGGCAAGACCCAGAAAAACCTAGATCCAGTGCCTGGAATCCTGTAGCACATCTTTTTTTTTTTCATCCCTGTCCCCCGGTTCCATATCTGTGACCCAGCCTGGTGTCTCTCCAGATGTGTGAACCTGAGACTTGACTGCATGGGTAAAGAACACAACCCCTTCTGTTTAGTTACCTGTCCTCAGTACTATCAAGTCTGTTCCAAGTCATGGCAACCGTAGGACAGGGGAGAATTGCCCCGCTGAGTTTCTTTCAAGGCTGTAAATCTTACAGAAGTAGACCACCTGCCACATCTGTTAGCAGTCTTTTGTTAGCAGCCAAGCTCTTAGCGACAGTGCCACCAAGACTCCATATTTCACTACAGTCCCCCCATACAGAAAGAAGCACAGTGGATTCAGCATGGACGGCCTGCAAAGGCCTTGACTAAGAAGTCAGGATGCCTGACTTCTCATCTTAGTTCTCACCAACCAACTGTGTGGCATTGGGCAAGATGTCTGCCTTTTCTGTTTCCACATTTGCAAAATGAAGTGGTTGTACTAGATGAGCTGAAGCTGAGGTCCTGACATCCTGCTCCAATAGCCCGTGACTCTGCATCCTTGTTTAGAGAGAGCATTCGGATGCTTCGGATGCTGCTTTGTGCTGATAAGCATGTCATTTCTATTCTACTTATTTACCTGTAACTTTACAAATGACAGGAGGCTCTTTCTACCACATCCCCAGGTTTTCATGACATCCAAATGCTGCAATGAGCTGAAGCAAAGGCTGAAAATTTAGTCCTTGGGATTAGATGAATTTAAAGATTTTTAAATATCTGGAATTTAAAGCCCCAAGGATTAGTGGAACTGTGGGTTAAGCACAGGGCTAGGAACCACAAGATCATTGGTTCAAATCCCCCAGCTGTTTCTCAGTAGAAAGATGAGGCTATCTGCTGCCATAAAGATTTACAGTCTGGAAAACCATATATAGTAGTTATTTTGTGCCGTTGAGTTGATTCCGACCCATAGCAACCCTGTATAGGGTTTCCAAGGAGCAGCTGGTGAGCTTGAACCACAGACCTTACAGTTCAAACAGCTTTGCAGTCTGGCACATTAACCCACAGTGCTACACCAGGAGTAGGGTCACTATTCATTGAAATCGACTTGATGGCAGTGGATGTTGTTTGTTTGTTTGTTTGTTTTTTGCCAACCTACCCCTTACTTGGACAGCATAAGAAATAGGACACAAGCTATAACCTCCCATCCCAAAGTACTAACTGTGGTGCAAATTGCATCACTTCAGTCTACTCTTGTGATCTTTTATTGACTTGTGGACAAGGACCATTGTTGAGCTAAACATTGTCCATCTGTTCCAGATCAACTCAGTTCTCTGATTTTCCACCAGTCAACCGTCAGTTTTAAAGGAAGGTCACAGCCAGCACTACACAGCTGAGCATTGTAGAATGATTCTAAGTAAAGCAATGGAGGGGTGGTCACGTGTAACTTGCTTTCTTCAGCAAAAGTTGGAGTTGATTTCCTTCTTGACAGTGAGAAGTGGATAGAGTTGTAGCTGCTGAGGAAACTTCTGCTCTGGTATCTGGGAAATGATTTCTTCTCAGGAGGATTGGCATGAGGACGCTGCATATGGTAGGAGTATACTAGTGTATTGTTTTCCCATCATCCTCTGTTCTGTTAGAGGTAATTTAGAGTTTTAATTCACAATTGTGGTTCTTCATGAGGATCCCTGGTGGCACAGTGGTTAAAATGCTTCAGTGCTAACCAAAAGTTTGTGGTGGTTATGAATTGGGCTGCTAACCTCAGGGTCAGCAGTTGGAAACTACCAGCTGTTCTGCAGAAGAAAGATGAGGCTTTCTGCTCCCATAAAGATTTACAGCCTCAGAAACCCTGTATAGGGTTTCTATGAGTTGGAACCAACTCCACGGCACATAACCAACCACCACCATCACCAGCTGCTCCGAGGGAGAAGGATATGGCAGGCTGTTCTGTAAATATTTACAGCCTTGAAACCCTGTTGTCATCAGGTGCCATCGAGTCGGAACCGACTCATAGCGACCCCATGCACAGCAGAACGAAACAATGTCCGATCCTGGGCCAACCTCACTACCGCCGCCACACTTGACGCCATCAATGATGCTACCTGGCTGATCCATCTCGTTGGGGGTCTTCCTCTTTTTCTCTGACCCTCCACCTTACCCAACATGACATCCTTCTCCAGCGACTGTTCACTCCGGACAATGTGTCCAAAGTATGAGAGACGAAGCCTAGCCATCTCTCTATGAGTCGGAACCGACTCCACGGCACACCACCACCACCAGCTGCTCTGAGGGAGAAGGGTGTGGCGGCCTATTCTGTAAAGATTTACAGCCTTGGAAACCCTACAGAGCAGGTCCTTCTACCCTGCCCTGTAGGTCACTGTGATTCAAAATCAACTGGATCGCAGTGGGTTGGGTTTGGATGTTTGGTTTTCCTCATGCTTCAGTATTCTCTCTACAGTTTTGTGTGTTTTCCAGTTGACCTGCTGTTTCTATATACTGTCTTTGGATCTAGGTTGCTAACAATAGCTTCTCCCCCCACGACCGCCTCAAAAGAAGAAAAAGAAAATCATTTTCTGTGGGACATAAATGCCCAAGTCTTGATCACTGGGCTTTTATGTTTCTAAGAAGTGCCCCTGGGTAAGATCGATCGTTTTCCCCAGAGGTTGTGCATCCCACAATCAGTGCTTGTTGTTAGCAATTGCCATTAGATTGATTACCACCAACGTTTTGATTAGTAGTTGAATGCTTAACCATTTTCCTTATGGCTTAATCTTCCTCTCTGTATTCTTAGCACCTAGACACATAGTAAGCGCTTACGGACTAAAGTATAAAGGACAAGGGGCAAATTTACAAGTAGCAAGTTCAGCCTGTATTAATTGATGAGAGCTGGGAAGACCCCTTTGTTGTCTCTTTGACTCTGCCTTCTGTATCACATTTCAACCACCTGTTGATGCTGAAAATACCATTATTAGAGTTTCCTCCTTCAGCTGAAGACTTTAAAGATTAATTTAATACATAACTATCTTATGGTAATAACCCTTTATGTTATGTTAGCTTTGTATCCTAAAGTAGCCTCAAAGTAAGACTAGAAAGGCAAATGTTAAAGGAAGGGATGAGTAGACAAGATAGAGATTGAACAAGCCATGAGCATCATCCATAGAGATGGGAAGTACCAAATTGAGGAGAGATGTTAATCCCTTAGCATTTTAGCCTAAAATTGACCATGAGGCATTAGGATCGTGTTTACTTGTGAGCTGTCAGTGAGAATTGTGCATCAAAGTTAATAAAGAAGTTATTAATACAAGGCAGAAAAATCATTCTAAATACCATTACCATCTTCTAAGTAATCCATCTCAGGAAGTCATGCTACCCAACCACCCTCCATGGTGAATTACACTGGCTCAAACGAAAAAGATCCAAAAATGAAGCTAGGATCTGTCAGTCGGAAAACAGGCTGCCTAATGTCCCCACTAAGACAGGTTTCTAGGTGTTTTAATTATATAAACAATGCATAAATATCCTCATTCAGAAAAACTCAAACTTAGAGGTAGTCAGCACAATATTCTATAATCCACCCCCTTTCTCTCCCCAGAGATGATCACTCTTCATGGTCAATGATATATGCATACCTTTCCAGACCTTTTCCTATTCATTTGTGTATATATATAAGTGCTTAGTATGTTTTCTTTTGTAAGTAGGATCATACTGTATATGATGTTTGGCAACATGCTTTTTTCACTTAGCAGTGTGCACTAACCAATACCAAAACCAATTGCCACCAAGTCAGTTCTGACTCATGTTATTGTTGTTAAGTGCCTTCGAAGTCAGTTCCAACTCATAACGACCCTGTATAGAGTTTCCAAGGAGTAGCTGGTGAATTTGAACTGCCAACCTTGCGGTTCATTCTGACCTTGGGGTCCAGTGCATTATCCCACAGCGCCACACCAGGCATGACAGAGTAGAACTGCCCTACAGGTTCCTAAGGCGGTTAGTCTTTATGGAAGCAAACCACCTCCTCTTTCTCCCATGGAGCGATTGGTGGGTTCAATTCGACCTTTGGTTTAGCAGTGGAGTGTTTAACGACTGTACCATGAGGTCTTCTTTCTACATCCTTGAGAATACCAAAATGATAGCACCATCAGATTGATTGAGACCTATGTTCAAATCCCGCTCTGTCAGGGTTTAGCTATGTGGCCTTCAAGAGATCATGTACCTTTTTGAAACTTGAGTTTCCTCATTTTTAAAGTAGGATCAATTACTTCTCACTCAGAATTCTTGCGAGAGTTCTGTGAGATGGGATATACAAAATACAAATCAAGTACCTGGCACATAGTGTTGTTGTTGTTGATACATTAGTGCCGTCGAGTTGATTCTAACACTGAGGTTGTCAATTTTCATGGGAGCAGAAAGCCTCATCTTTCTCCCGCAGAGTGACTAGTGGGCTCGAACCACCAAGCCTGTGGTTTGCAGTCCATTGGTTATCCTATAGTGCCACCATGCTCCCGACCTGGCACATAGGAGAAACTCAAAAAAAGAGAACTCTCTTCTTCTTTCATTTTTGCTCATTTAATTTTGCTTTCCTTTTGCTAATTTAAAAGAAAACACAATTTTTCTTTTTTAAACTCAGGACTTAAAACAATTTAACACAAGTTTGATGAGATTTTATCATTTATTCAACTAAGTCTTTATACTTAAGCTTCAAATAATCAACTATAATAGGCCAAATGATTACCATTTACCCTAAAACAAAGATGAGTGGTAGGGATGTTAGATTAATGGAAACAGAACAAACAGAATGCAAATAATGAGACTGTTGGCACATTGTGAAAAATATAACCAGTGTCATGGAGCAATTTATTTAAAAAAAGTGTTCCTTGGGAACCCAATTTGCTATGTAAATGTTCACCTAAAATGCAATAAAATAGTAAAAATAAATAAATAGGATTAAGCTTCACTTGACGGTCTTCCTGGTTTATAATAACTGTGACATGAAAACCCCAAAGAAAGCTAGAAAAAACTACCTTAAAAATAAAAATAAATAAAAATTTAGGAGTAGGGCTGTTATTAATTATAAGCATTTGATAGCTTGGCCAGTGTGTGTTGAAAAGATTTGGTAAACGTATGAGGAGGAGGGGAAAGAAATAAGGAATGAAAGCCAGATGGCTGAAAATGAAGGAAATTCCAGGCAATTTCTGCAGCTTTGTTCTAACATACTTTTTAAACTAAACTTTTATTTCTGTGCAACAGAGAACAGCTGAGTGGTACAGAATAGATAAACAGTGAGGAAGAAAAAAAGCTCCTAGTTCCAGGAACAGTGCTTGCTTTCTGTTCCACTCCCACCTCCACCCCCACCGTAGTCTTTTTTTCTCAGACCCGTAGTGGTTCTTAGAACACGCAAAAACTGTAAAAGAAGTTTGAGGATTCCTATTTGAGAGGAGAGAGTTAAGAAAAATGGCTTAAAGGTCAGAGTCTCATCTTTAAAAGCATACTTCAGGATGCCAATTTTATTGTCCACTAACAAAACCCAGGCGTACAAGCAGCAAATGATTTCCAATTTCCAATTTTCTTTTATATTAGCCTCAAATGGCTGGAGCAGAAAGGTGTTGCCGTTTAGCACAACCATGTTTTCATTTATTTGATGCAACTTTCAAATCATTGCAGGCACCTCCCCCGCTGACAACTTGTTTTAAGGGCTCCATTAATTTTCTGCTGTGCTCTCATACTGTATGTGTCCACATACTGCCTTCTGGCTCTGCCCTTACCAACTTGTCAGTGCTCAGAGCAAAAGTACACCAAAGCGCACTGGCATCCACAGATATTAAGTCCAGATCTGGAGGCCAGGTTCAGACACCTTTGGAGAGTGAGTGCTGTCATTGCTGAATTCTTGCAGGGTAAATCCAGGTGTATCTTCATTACCTCTTTGTTCTTTCACTGATGGGTGGGCTGCAACAGAGGGACCTGCTAATACCTGTTTCTTTACTGGTGGACCTGACTGGCCCAATGGGAACCTCTGTTGTTTTTTGGCCTACAAATGTGTTGGCCCGGTGATCAGAATTATCTCCAACAGGATTGTGACAACAATAAAGATAAAAGTCACGTATATGTTTGGCTCATGGCAAAATTCTTCACTTTTCCTAAAGACAGCAATTCCCATGGTTATATATCACCTGTGTGGCACTGTGGGTTTAATGCTCTGGACTGCAAAGTCAGTTTGAACTATAAGGTTGGCAATTTAAGCTCACCAGCTGCTCCTTAGAAACCCTACGTAGGATCACTATGGGTCAGAACCAGCTTGACAGCACTTACCAACAATGTCAACCTCAAACTTGTGTGAAATGGTGATATTAGAAATGCATAGGTTTACTTGTTGCATGAACCTGAGGTAACTAAACATCAAGCAGTTCTGTCTTCCCAAAAAATAACCTGAAAGCACATGCTCAAAAGATGGAAACACTTGCTTCAGGAAAAAAATACTCAGTTAAATAATGAGAAACTTTGGAGGTTTCTTGGCATGCATGTCATTGGGCAGCCCCTTATCACCTCCCTGGCAAAAGTACCTATGTCCTTATGCAGACAGTTGATTGAAATTAACTTTGTCCATAAAAAAGAGGTAGAAAATATTTTCATATATTAAGTTAAAATGCAATCATCTCCAGCACCCTGTGTACACAGTAGCATGCTTGGTTTAGATTCTCCGAGATAACCAGAAGACAAATTCAAAGGAACCACGGTGGCACAGTGGTGAAGAATTTGGCTGCTAACCAAAGGTTGGCAGCTTGAACCCAGTCAGATGCTTCACAGGAGAAAAGTCTGCTGGTAAAAACTACAGCTTAGAAAACCCTACGGGGAATTTCTATACTGTCACATGGACTAACTGTGAATCAAAATTAACTCAACAGCAGCTAGGAACAAAGGGAGTTCAGAGTCAGTGGAAGGTGAAGATTTCAAAATAGCAACTGCTGTGACTCAGGCAAGCATTGGGTTCTATGGGAACTGAAGCTTAGGGATGGCTTCCTGGAACACACAAAGCCTGTGTGAAATCTTAAAGGGCCAGTAGGACTTACTCAGGTGAAGAAAAGAGAGGAGAGATGTTGCTGTCAGAAGTGAAAGCTTAACCACAAAGAAAAGGCCAGGAATTGGAAGGCAGTGTTCGAGGGTGGGCAGGGGCCAGATCCCAGAGAGCCGAATATGCAAAGTTGTTTGGACTTGGTCCCCTGTAGGCAATGCAGACCCATTCAAAGGGGTTGAACGAGGGAGAGGAAGATCAGATTTGTTTAAAGGTGGATGCTCATCCAAGTGAGCTGATGTCCTTAAGTTGTGGCTAGCTTTTTAAAAATTCTTATAGGTATTTACTCTTGTTCTAATGGAGAGTTCTAGATAAATTTTGTGATTTGTGTAATCTGAAGTTTTGGTGTGTCGCTGTGGGATCAGCACTGGACTGCTAGCCACGAAGTTGGCAGTTCAAACCCACCAACAGCTCCTCAGTGTGTTTGAACTATACAAATGTCACGATGAGTCACACGGACTCCATGACACTGAAAAGGAATAACTGTGTCATCTGTACCATTCCATTTTCATAGAAAAATGACAACCTCTTGTCTTAGGAGCGTTAGCATTTGTTCCCCTGTGATCAACCCCGTGTAATGCTGACTCAGTTGACCCACCTGGCATGAAGGTGAGTGAGGACTACAAGTCAGAGAGCTAGTGGGAAATGTAGCTGGATGATCCTAAAGACACCCCCTGGCTGTTGTAACATCCTGGGATTCTTTTGAAGATGTGAAGCTCTTCAAAAGAGAAAAAAGTATTTTCTTTTAGAAAAATACTTTGAGTCAAGTTTAAGTTCCAGGGACAAAATAAACAACTGTGTGGTGCTGTGGGTTAATGCGCCAGACTGCAAAGCCGTTTGAACTGCAAGGTCAGAGGTTCAAGCTCACCAGCTGCTCCTTGGAAACCCTATACAGGGTCGCTATGGGTTGGAATCAACTCGATGGCACTTAACAACAACAACAACCTTAGTCACCAAAAGGAGTTCTGGTAGCGTAGTGGTTATGAATCAGGCTGCTAACCTCAAGGTCAGCAGTTCAAAACTATCAGCTGTTCCATGGGAGAAAGATGAGGCTTTCTGCTCCTGTAAAGATTTGCAGCCTCTAAAATCCTGTGCAGGGTCACTATGAGTCTGAACCGCCTCCACTCCATGGTACTTAACAATAACAACATTAGTCACCAAACAAGTACTAGATTTAAATATTAATTCGAGGGGTGTGGCTACTCTCCAGGTAACCTGGTTTATTTTCCTTAAAAAAAATTTACATGAGAACATTCATGCCAAAAGGCTGGTTAGTTATTGAGATTCTGAATACATACCTTAATGGTTTGTGTTGTTGTTAAGTACCATTGAGTGGAGTTGGTTTCTATGCATGTTGTTGTTGTTGTGAAGTGCCCTCAAGTTGGTTCCAACCCATAGTGACCCCCCATAGGGTTTTCCAAGGAGCAGCTGGTGAGCTTGAACTACTGACCCTGCAGTTCAAACAGCTTTAGAGTCGGGTGTATTAGCCCACAGTGCCACACCAGGACTCCTTCCTATGCATAGAGACCCTGAATAGGGTTTCCAAGGAGCAGCTGGTAAGTTTGAATCACCGATCATGCAGTTCAAACTGACCTTGTAGCTCAGTGCACACCAGGACGCTTAATGGTGTGTATTCATGTGCGAAGGATACAGACATTCTGCAACCCTCTATTCAGAATTTTATGATACTTTTTTTAAGACAACTAGATTTTCTCTCCATTAAACCAGCCTGGTGTGATGCTATAAGATAAGCACTGGACTGATAACCAGGTCAGCAGATGAAACCCATCAGTCACTCCTCAGAAACCCTATACAGGGTTACTGTGAAACAGAACCAACTTGAAGGCACTTAACAACAACAAACTGACATTGGACAGATGTTGGTTGGATGGCAACTTGGTGCCAGATACTGTGCAGGGGGGTTTGAGTGAGACCCACTTTCTTTCTTGAAGCAGGCTGCCATCTTGGATAGCATTAAAGCTAAATGTTCCATAAGCAACCTCCTGCACTCCTCACTGCTTGGAGAACTGGTGTATCTCTGTACCTGTCATCAAGCCCATTGCTCGTAAGCACATGGGGGTGGAAATGCCATCATCAATTAACTTTCTGCTGTGACTAGGATAATGAAACATGGTTTTTACAGCTCAAAATGTCCAGTTTACAAACCAGTCAATAGAACTAGAGGGGAGAGTCCCAAGTCAATTGCCCAATTTTTTTTTTCTTTTAATCCTATAATAGAGAGCCCTGATGAACTAATTTAAGATCAGGCAATGCTTTGGCCAAAGCTTTGTTGTTGTTATTGTTGTTAAGTGTTGTAGGGTCAGTTCTGACTCATAGTGCCACTGTATAGGGTTTCCAAGAAGCAGCTGGGGGGATTAGAACCATTGACCTTGTGATTAGCAGTCCAGTGCTGATCTTACAAAGCCACACAAAGCTTTGAAGCTCACCAGCCACTCCTCGAAATCCCTGTAAAGAGTCGCTATGGGTCGGAAGCTACTTGATGGCACTTAACAACAAGTGGACTCCTGGTTTGGCATTGTAGGATTAGCGCAACTGTGAACCACAAGATCAGCAGTTCAAATCCCCTAGCTGCTCTTTGGAAATCCTATACAGGGTCACTATGAGTCAGAACTGACTCAAAGACACTTAACAAGTGTACTCAATGGGAGCGCAGTGGACCCATAGGAAAAGCACTGGACTGTGAACCACAAGTTTAGCAGCTTGAGCCTACCAGCTGCTCTAAGGGAGAAAGATGAGGGTTTCTACTCCCATAGATCTAAAGCCTCAGGAAACCCAAGGCAGGGTCACTAACAACAAGTGTACTGACTCAGGAGTTCTGCTGGTGCCGTGGGTTTCAGTGTAGGGCTTCTGACTGCAGACTTGTTAAGACCCAGCAGAAAGATGAAGCTGTCTTCTCTTGTATAGATTTACAGTGTCAAAACCCTTATAGAGCAGTTCTAGTCTGTCTTAGAATGTTGCTATAAGTCAGAATCGACTGCAGGACCGTGGAAAGAGTGTCCAGTGCCTTCTTTGGGGATTTTGATCAGAATACCTCATGTGCAAATTGAGATAAAATGTTTTTCCATTGGCTTAGAGTTAGAAATATGCTGTTACTATGCCCTTTAAATTTGGAAATCAAAAAGTAGAAACAAGACTTTAGAAAGAGAAAAAGAGACGTTTAAGCAACATGAATATGAGGGAGCGAAAAAGAGAATGTACTGATTTGTGCCCAGTAATCTGGGGGATACAGTTCAGGAACAGTTCATCCTTCTGAAAATATTATTCCTGTCATGGCGCCAGCCCAAAGCCAGGCAGTTCTTAGGTTATCTGCCACGGCTGCAGAAAGTTCGGTCACAAAGCCCAGCCCAGCCTGTCACTTCCTTCCCGATGGTGCCTCTGTTGCTCTTTCCCTTTTGCTTTACTGTTGCCTCCTCTTCATCATCTTGTCTGCCTTTAACTGGGCTGCAGTGAATGTTGGTGTTTGTATTGATGACACAAAGAATCCTACAGAAAGAGCAACTGTCAGTGGATTAACACAGCTCCCAGACCCTATAGATACTCGTTGCTTTCTAATGGGGCATGAAACTTGAGCTGCAGTATTGTCATCCCTGAGACCTAGATGGACTCAGTGCATAGACTGCATGTTGGAATACCTTCAGGTGGTATGTTCTCTAGAACTCAACACAGTTTGCACAGGTCTTCAGTGGATGCACATGGAGGTCTGTCTGACTGGCCAGACAAGCTGCCCATGTGATTACAAGAGCCAGAAAATCTTTGCCCAGGTTGCCTAGAGCTTTTCCAAAAAGTGGTGTTAAATACTGAAGACATGGTTTGTCTTAATGATGCTCATTCTTCTGGAAATGGTTGCTCTTGAACTCAACATGGATGTTTTTTGTTTGTTTGTTTTTAACCAGACACCGTATTCGTTTTTCTAGTAGCTATTTTGTCAGCATTTGAGAATGGAGTGACTTCAGGAATCACAAGGAAATGGGAATACTCAAGCTAAATATTCCTCACAAGAAATAAGGAGACTTTCTGGAATATGGGGAGGTCATGGAGTCCTGGTGTGATGCTGTATAATTAGCACTAGACTGCCAGCTACAAGGTCAGCAGTTCAAACCCACAAGCCGCTCTTTGGAAACCCTATACAGGGTCACTAATGAGTTAGGACTGACTCAATAGCACTTCACAGCAGCATGGGTTTTTTAAGTCAGTCAGGTATTAGCATTCTCATTTGCTGTGTGACCTTGAATCTACTAGCTTAACCCCTCTGAGACTCAGTTGTCATTATCTGTAAAATGAACACAGTTATCCTGATCATAGAGTGGAGTTGTAAAGAGCATTGTATAGATAAAGCACTTGCCAATTCTTAGCCCATAGAGTAGAGATTCAAAAAAGTAGGGGACTACTGTCCCTCTTGGCTCCCTATGTAGGACGTGATACGTTATAAGGAGAGACCATCAATGTACTTTTCACTCATCCCAGTTTATTTGTAAATTTCCTTAGCCAGTTAGTGTGGGAGCAGAGGGGAAAGGGGAAAGGTTAGATAGAATCTGGCTTCATACCAGCTTCACATACAAGCCTTTGCAGGTCCCTTAGGCAGGTCTAGAACAGGAAGCAGGGCAGTAGGTTCCCAAAGCATGCTGAGCCTGCAAAAGAGAACCTGTTGGGATATGCCATTTGACTTTGGCACCTAATCCACTAAGAGATCATGAAATGATGGGGTGGGGACAGTGGAAACAGAGTCCAAATGTTTCTAAAAGTTTATTTCCTGTTCTGCTGTAAATGAAGGAAGTGAGGCCCTCAGGCAAGTAAGTCCAGTGCTGAAAATGAACAGCTGTGTCCTCAGGAGCAGGAAAATCTGCTGAGTCAGGAAGAAGGCAGGGGATTTATGTAAGTTAGGTTGTACCTAGCCATGTTCCTCCTCAAATACTTGTGGCAGGGAGGAGGAGAGGAGAAAAGGGAGGAAGGAAGAAGACAGTGAAGGAAATAAAGACAATCCAGCCCATGGCATGGATAAGGTACAGGGCATCTTACTCCCATATTCACTCATCTTCACAGTCCTTCTTTGAACAGAATATGGGTTTCCTGACGGGCTTCCATTTATATGCCAGGAAGAGTGCTCATCAATTTACACACATTCTCTGCTAGTAATTGATTTATTTTTCTTCAATAAAGTTACATAAACCAAAAAAAAAAAAAAAATTTAAACACATTATTTTGTTTGATCTTCCACAATTTTATAAGGATAATACTATCCCTATCCTAATTTGACAGCTGAGGAAACTGAGTATTTAAAGGACTCATATGACTAGCAGATGTCAAATACTGGTTTGGAACAAGGTTTGTGGTACTGTGGATGAAGCACTGGACTGCAAGGTCAGTTTGAACTGCAAGGGCGACAATTCAAACTCCCAGCCACTCCTTGGAAACCCTCTACAGGGTCGCTGTAAGTTGAAACCAATTCAGCAGCACTTAATAACAACAGCAATGTTTAGTCTAAGAAGTCATGTGATGCACTCGTTAAACTGCTTGGTTGCTAACTGAAAGGTCGGTAGTTATACCCAACAGCCACACCACAGAAGAAAGATGTGGCTATCTGATTCTGTAAAGATTCTTCTTGTGGTTATGTATCATCGAGTTGATTCCGACTCCTAGTGACCCGATTTAAGGTTTCTGAGGAGCAACTTGTGGATTTGAACCAGTGACCGTACAGTTAAAATTGACCTTGTGGTTCCATGCTTATCCTACAGTGCCACACCAGGAGATTACAGCCTTGAAAAATCTCTGAGGCAGTTCTACTTTTTTTGATAGGGTCATTATAAGTTGGAATAAACCTGATCACATGGATGTTTATGTTTATTCCAAAGTAATTACTATGATCTTGTGGTTTCATCTTTCCTTCGATGAATGATGTTGGATGGATAATCCATGTATGGCCTACCTCATTCTAGGTATGATATTATAGGCCTAGGAATTTCTACTGTGACCAAAAAAAATACAGTTCTAGCCTCAAAGAAACACATAGCCTAGCTAACTGTGTCATAAACAAGTCAACAGACTCTTCTCTCCTCATCGCCAACAAATCACCTTCCTCTCATACTCTCAGTTACCAAGGATAGAACTGGACTTTGGATGAAATCTAGTACTAAATGAGACAGTCAAAAATTCATTAGAGCACACACTTCTCAGAGCAAAGCCAAGCATATAGGAAATGAAGCATGCTTAAAGAGGACTCAAATAAACTTAAAATGAATGTCTTAAATCCAACACTGAGCCATTAGGCAAAGTTCTCAGTTTCTAAGAAAACATTTTGTAAAGAAAACCTAAGTCATCCTGAAAGATGCAGCCTGGGCTTATGAACCTGGAAAACACTGGAGGCTGTCTTGGAGATTTGCGTCATTGCTCTGCCACTCCTGATAACTGCTGGTCTGGCTGATGCTTAGCTGATGGACTGCTCATGTTGTAAATGACCACACCACCATCACCTTAAAGACACACACACGTGCACACTCACTCACCTCCATCCCAATGCAGTCCAGGGTTCTGTCTCCTTTTCTGTGTTGCTCCCTTCTCTGACATTTTTCTAGTAGCTCTTTTCTCTCATCTCAGGCATTTATTCTTCATCACCTTGCCCTCTGACTACACAAATTCCCAGTTTACTCTTCTCTACTACTTGTGCAAGACCCTGCATTCCCATTTCTTTCAACCCTGTTTCTCCCATCCATCTCCCATTAATTTAATTTAGCTCAAGTAAGAATTAGATCAAAACTCCGCAAGCTAATTTACCCTAAAATATGTCTGATTTATACTGGTGGTGGTGGTGGTATGCCATGGAGTTGGTTCCAACTCATAGCAACCCTGCATAGAGTTTCTGAGGCTGTAAATCTTTACAGGAGTAGAAAGCTTCATCTTTCTTCCATGGATTGGCTGGTAGTTTCAAACTGCTGACCTTGAGGTTAAGCAGCCTGACTCATAACCATACTATCAGAGCTCCTTCTGACTTACATTGCAACCCGTAATTCTAAAACAATGGGTTGAGAGTCACACAATCTGGGTTAAAATTCAGTTCAGATAATTTACTATCCTTTTGCTCTTGGGTAGGTGGTTGTACTTTTCACAGCTCCATTGTCTTCATCTTTAACCTTTAGAGGGCTGCTGCGTACTTACATGCTTAGTGCTTAGCACAGTGCCAAGCACATAGTAAATAGTCAGTAAATGTAATCCCGGGTTTTTGCAAGCGTCATTTCAGGTGGACTCCTGGTGTGGTGCCGTAGGATAAGCACTGCACTGTGAAGCATAAGGTAAGCAGTTCAAACCCATCAGCTGCTCCTTATTATTGTTGTTGTTAGGTGCCATCGAGTCGGCACCGAGTTATGCACAGCGGAACGAAACAATGTCCGATCCTGGGCCAACCTAACTACTGTTGCCACACTTGAGTCCATCGATGCTGCCACTTGGCCAATCCATCTCTTGGGGGTCTTCCTCTTTTTCTCTGACCCTCCATCTTACCAAACATGATATCCTACTCCAGCGACTGGTCCCTCTTGACAATATGTCCAAAGTATGAGAGACGAAGTTTGACCATCTTGGTCTCTAAGGAGCACTCTGGCTGCAATTCTTCCAAAACAGATCTATTGGGTCTTTTGGCAGCCCATGACACTTTTAGTATTCTCATCCAACACCATAATTCAAAGGCACTAATTCTTCTACAGTCTTCCTTATTCACTGTCCAGCTTTCACATGCATATGAGGTTATTGAAAATACCATGGCTTAGGTCAGGTGCATCTTAGTCCTCAAGATGACATCTTTGCTCTTCAGCACTTTAAAAAGTTCCTGTGCAGCAGATTTGCCTAATGCAGTATGTCATCTGTCTGATCTCTTGACTGCTGCTTCCATGAGTGTTGATAGTTGTTCCAAGAAGAATGAAATCCTTGACAACTTCAATCTTTTCTCTGTTGATAAGAATGTTGTTTATTGGTCCAGTGGTGAGGATTTTTGTTTTCTTGACATTGAGATGAATCCATACCAAAGGCAGTGCTCTTTGATCTTCATCAGTAAATGTTTTAAGTCCTCTTCACTTTCAGCGATCAAGGTTGTATCATCTGCATATCGCAGGTTGTTAATGAGTCTTCCTCCAATCCTGATGCCACATTTTTCTTCATAGAACCCAGCTTCTTGGATTATTGCTCAGCATACAGGTTGAATAAGACAGCTGCTCCTTGGAAAACCCTATACAAGGTTGCTGTGGGTTGGAATCTACCCAATGACAATGATTTGAGCTTAGGAAACTGGGACTCTCACCTTTTTATTTTTTATTTTTTTCCTTAAGAAAGGAAAGACCAGCTCAGTTGCAGAGGAAAGGAGCTGCCCAGGTTAAGCCAAGAATACCTGGCCCCTAATGAGCAACCTCTATCAACTCTCCTTCCTGGGGAATACACATTTTCTGCTGCTTAAGAAAGTCCAGCTCAGTTTACCAAACATTTACTCAGTGATTGCTGTACTGCAGGCAATGAAGAGACAAACAAGTCGAGGACATAGAACCGAAGCCAGAAACTAACAGCTTTTGGAGAGGTCAATATATAACAGATCTTTTTAGTGTGGGGCCATAAAGGCTGTATTAGACAGATGATCTGTGTCTTGCAGGAATACTAAGATGAGTCGCCTAGCTCCAGTGACCACTGAGCTGCATGTTTCCTTCCTGTGGATAGCCTCTAACTAAAATTTGAATCAAATGCGTAATTAGTACATTATTTAGATACTCTCCACAGGATCCCAGTCCAGGTTTTTCAAAGACCCTTGAGGCAGACCCATCTTTGGGCCCCTTTTCATTCTCAGATGAGTCTGAAAATGCTCGAGGATCTCTTGTGGAAGAGTGTTTCCAGTTAGGCTCAATCATGCCAGTTATTAAAATGGGACAGGTGAATTTGCTATTCCGTTTTACTGCACCTCAGTTGTTACAGGCAGGACTGGGACTTGAAAACTGATCATTTGTGTGTAATTTCCATGTGTTCTCCAAGATTCAGTGCTGCCTTCAGCGAGCCCTAGGGGCTTGGGAGATTCAATAGAAGGATCTGGAATATAAAGCAACGTATTTGGGGTGCATCTTCAGGCACTGATGGAGTACTATGGAAGACAGAAGACCACTTGACTTGTGCAGCCTCAGTATCCAGGCATCTCCATAACCTGGGAAATCTCGGTGCTGTGCTCTTGGATTAGACAGTTTTACAAAGTCCTCTAAATTCCACAGCACTTGGTGTTATGTAAATGTAAGCTACAGAACTATTACTGTTTGTTAAGACTCTTGTAAAGCACCTCTCCAGCCCTTGCCACATGAGACATTTTCGAGTGTTGGTTTACAGGGCTC
Organism: Chrysochloris asiatica; assembly: GCF_000296735.1. Classification (NCBI taxonomy): domain Eukaryota; kingdom Metazoa; phylum Chordata; class Mammalia; order Afrosoricida; family Chrysochloridae; genus Chrysochloris; species Chrysochloris asiatica. Next base: position 7,944,142 of record NW_006408583.1, on the reverse strand, counting down.
CACTGTCTGATCAGTTCTCCAAATGCTTGTTCACCGTGCAGATGTCCCCAGAGACTTACTTAACACAGAGAGACAGCAATGTTGAGAGATACTCAGTTTAGGAACTGAGGAGTAAGGAAAAAGTCAGGAAATGTACACCCTGACCTTTGTAACACCCCAGATTGCCAAATGTGGATTTCCCCTTTATTTACATACCAAGTGTATATGGGAGGACCCTACGGATCTTTCCAGAACACTTTCTTAAAGATAGAAAATTAAGCTTATGTATTGCTGATGCACTTACTGGGAACATTTTCTGGAGATTATTGGTTGTTGTGGGGTTTTTTTTAAAATCTCTCTGGGTGGTAAATTCCTCCATCCTCTCATCTACCAAACTTTCTTTCCCCAAGATAACAAGCCAGCAAAATCAAGAATGCTCAGAGGTTTATAATTTTAAGCTTCATCAAGTTTTGGAAAACCACAGACGGAAACTGTTATAAGCAAGGTATTTATCGATGTGAAATCCACCACAACTAGACAGATACCATTAATCAATGCTCTTTGTGAGAGGAAAACAATGCCAGAATTCCAATGTGGGGAAAGGATGATACCGGAGCCAAATCTTCCTCACAAGCACCCCACTGTCAAGCTCAATTTTGCAGCTTTTTTTTTTTTTTTTGCATAAGTTGTGGGCTGTTTCCAATTGGAGGCAGACAGTAAGGTGGCAATTTGAGGGGCAGGAAGGCTTCTGTTTCTCTCCCTTCTATTCTACCTTCCCTGCTCTAGGCACTTCTACATCCTCCTGAAGGCACATTGTGAGCACACTTAAAAACACCTCAAGTGAAAACAGGTACTATCATGCACTTTGTCTCTAGTCTAATGGGGGCTTACCCTATAATGGACCCATGGTGCAGTGAAGCGACACCACATGTGGATTGGATTGACCCTCCCTTGATCTAGACAATTAAAAAGTCTTGTTTTCCAGCTCACCCTTGCCCAGGTAACTCATCCAGCAGTGTAGTTCTCGGAACAAGTTTGGCAAAAGGTAAATTACTTTTCACCGCACAAGATCTTGCTACAGCTATGTATCTATGTAGGTGTCAAAACTGATCTGATGAATTGTGCTCTTTTCACCTGACATGCAGAAAGGTGGAGTGTCAAAGACTGGCATTATTGGTCATAATGTCTTGCTATGTTTTTTCATACTCAAATATGTAAAAAAAAAAAAAAAAAAACTCAAATATGTAAAAAAAAAAAAAAAAAAATCCATTGCCACTGAGCATTGGTGAATTCCAAATGTAACCCCTATCCAAATGTTTACACCAAACTGTAGAATGTTTGCTACTATAACATGTTTGTTATTGTTGTTAGGTACATTAAATCAGTTCTGACTCACAGAAACGCTGTGTAGGGTTTCTGAGGAGTAGCTGATGGGTTTGAACCTCTGACATTGTGATTAACAGTCCAGTGCTTATTCTACAATGCCACACCTGGATTATAACATATCGGGAGTTGACTAAGGAGTCCTGATGAATCGATGTTTAAGTACTGGGCTGATAACAGAAAGGCTAGTGGTTCAAACCCAGCAGTAGTAGCAGCTTCCCTAGCGATCTCCTGTAAAGATGATGGTTTAGGAAACTCTATGTGTGATTTCCCCTCTATCACAGGGGGTTGCTCTGAGTCAGAACTGACTCCATAGCCCTCAGCAACAGGAATAGAATAGTTTCTGAAATGGTTGCATTTTCTGAACACCAAGTGTGCCCATGCACTCACAAAAAACTTTCTTGCCTATAGAGCGAGAAGGTAAAGCATAGGGTGAGCTCCACTCCAGACCCCAAAACCCATATAACACTGATCGATCAAGACACTTGGCCACTGACTCCATAACCTTCAAGTACTACTAGGATTCCATGTTTACTGCATGCAAACAAGTAAGCTATGATTTGCTCCTACCCACATTTTATCCACCGGTTACTAAAGAAAGCTGGGCTTATTCCTTCCTGGTGACTAAGTGGTCATGGGCACATGAAGAACTTGGTAGATGTGGCATTTTCAGCACTTTTAGTGGGCTCCATTTGTGTTTTTGTTGTGGTTGGAACATTCTTCTACAGAGCCTATTCTTAATGAACCAGGTCGTCATCTAAGTGCTTAATATATTACTCAGTAATTTTCACAAAACCTAGATGAGGTCGATTTTTCAACAGTGAAGGAAAGATGGACAGAGTGGGGTTATGTGATTGCTGAAGAATACAGCCAGTGAGTGGCAAAGCCAGGATTTAAATTCAACAAGTCTGGCTCTAGATACCACATTCTGATGTGTAATAGTTTCCTGCATCTTCTTGCTTATGATAAACACTGGCCTCCATAGGATAAGCACTGGACTGTGAGCCACCAGGTCAGTGGTTCGAGTCCACCAGCTGCTACACAGGAGAAAGATGAGGCTTTCTGATCCGGGTAAGATTTAAAGCCTTGGTAATAAAGGTGGGAAACATTACTTTTCAGGGTTTTAGTTGTAGCGCTCTTAGTCGTGACAACTTGTGCAAATCACTCCATGACTTTGGCCCCTTTCTCTTCAGAGATAAAAGAGGGAATTGGACCAAATTGTATTCTGGGAATTTACAACCCCTGTCACCAAGAGAAACTCATTTGTCAAAATTTTAGGTTCTAGACAGATCTGTCAACCAAACTGCTATGTCACCCTCTGGTTTTCAGAGTGTAAAGAGGAAAGCCTATCTTTTAGTACTTATAGTTGTTGTTGTTAAGTGCCGTTGTCAGTTCCGACCCATAGTGACCCTGTATAGTACTAATAGTGAAAAATAAGCTCACCCATACAGCAGAAGTTCCTGGTGGTTCAAATGGTTAAGCCCTTGAGTACCAGCTAATACTTGGTGGTTTGAACCCACCAAGAGGAGCCTAATCCTGGTGTAGCACTGTAGGATTAACACCGGATTGCAAGGTTGGCTTCAACCTCGAGGTCCACAGTTCAAACGCATCAGCAGCTTCTTGTAAACCCTGTACAGGGTCGCTATGAGTCAGAACCAACTCGACAGCACTTAACAACAACAATAAAGAGGAGTCTTGGAAGCCACGCCAGAAAACGAGGTTTTCTTAACCAAACTATTGAAGGCCGTTTTTCCTCTTTATACCTGAGCATTAGCATTAAAGAAAGGAATTGAGTGTTTTATGCACAGTTAAGAAGATGCGTCAGTTAAAAATCTTTAGTGATTTCCAAAGATACACATATCCACTAATAAAAGGGTCTCTATGAGGCAGAATTGATGAACTGGCAGTGGGTTTTAGGGTAGGGTTTGTGATTTGAAAGTGAGGAGTAGAAGGGCAGGAGGCAAAGGAAGCAGTGTAAGAAGGGAAAAGCTGTATTCACAGAGCTTGAGGATTTTTTCCCCACTAATTTATTATAAATGAAGGTCAAGAATTAAGAATTCAGTGGACTTCTGTGCATTGTTGTTAAGTGCTATCAAGTCGGTTCCAAATCATAGCAACCCTGTATAGGGGTTTTAAAGAGCATCTGGTGGGTTTTGAACCACTGACCTTGCAGCAGGCAGTCCAGTGCTTATCCTATAGCATCATACCAAGACTCCAGACTTCCATGTAGCATGGGATAAAAAATAAACAAAATTTCTAAATAGTCTCCACAGTTGTTGGGAAGTCATATGGATTCCAACATCCTTACACAAGAATTAGGTGTTGGCTTCGCCAACTTGTTACTCTTTCTAAACTGGAAAAGTGGATAATCAGCTAAAAAGGTCAGAGCACAACTAGAAAATTCTCTGTGGCCTGGGGGCTGCTGAGCTGCATGAAGCCACACTGTTAATTATAGTGTGGGATAAAGCCAGCAAAATTAACTAGCCAAGTAGTTACTTTAATTTGTTTACAGACATAGTAAAGAGTCCAAGAAACCAGGAGTAGGACAAAAGGAACCAGGAAGACTGTTTTTCTGTGAATCTCTCTTGTAGATGAGAAATAACATTGTAGCCAACAATGACAACCACCATGCCAAGCACTAACAACTGTGCACACTAGAGGCTAGCAGGTAAGAACTCTGGAGGAACACCACTTAGGATCCAATTCTCTCTGTGTGTTACCTTGGTCAAGTTAGTTCAATTTCCACATTTTTGGATGGTAACGTCACAGTACCGATCTCTTAGGGTCCTGGTGTGGCGCTGCAGGATAACGTACTGGACTGCAAGATCAGGTTGAACCACAAGGTCGGCGATTCAAACCTATCTGCTGCTCCTTGGAAACCGTATACAGGGTCATCAGGAGTCAGAACCGACTCAACAGCACTTAAAAACAGTAACAATAACCTATCTTAGCATTGTCGTGAGGAAGTTCTGTGAAGTGCTTGTAAAAGTGCCTAGTATATAACAAGCACCCATTGTAGCTGCTGTTGTGTTGTTGAAATTATTGTAGTAGTTGTCCCCATTTAATGAATGGCGTTGATGTTTGAAGACAGTAACTTGTCAAAGGCTATAAAGCATAGGTGGACATCTGCCGGCGTCCAAAGTTCTGGGTCAGTCTGATCCTTTGACATTACCCTTCTGCTGCCTCCTGCTGCTACACGGAGCTTAGAGATTTAGGGCAGCTTGTGAGTTCTGTCAGAGGCAAGTATGTCTAAAAATAGTATTCCGGGTATAAAAGTCTTAGTAGTAAGTGAGCATCATAGATAATAAAAAACAAATGAGGGATTTATTAAGCCAATATAAATTCTAATAGGAGGTTTTAACTTGCCCTGGGATCACAAAACATCAGAGAGTGAAGCATGTATTCTGCTTCAAGAGATCTTTGAGCCTAGCCTGAAAAATAATTTCAGGTCATTTTGTGTGGCCAAACACAAAAACATTTGTGAAACGCCTTAGTCTTCCTCCTCAAGTAAACACCCCTCAGGGCCAGAAAGCGTCTGTACTCCTGTTCTCTACGTCTTGTAGACAGAACATCTGTGTGAATAGAAACATTCCCAGTCTGTGGAAGAGCGGGTCCTGCCTGCAATGGTGTGTGTGTTTGTATGTCCCGGCACTGACAGGGAATAATCACACCTGCGTCAATAGCTGCTTCCTCCTCTGACTCTTCTTGGAGACAAATTGGGATCTCTCCAAAGAAACCAACTCTCTTTCTCTTTCTCTCTCTTAATTTCTCCAGCCAAACCAGGCTAGAATTGGATTTATGGTCTGATTAAACAGGGAGGAGGACCTGCTTGAGGCACTATGTCACTCTGTCCTATGATCTTTTGGAAATTCTCCCTACAAGCTTGCAACCCGTAAACCCTTGCTGCCCTCAGCTGATTTGGTGTGTGCCACTCAGTGCTGCCCCAGGGGCTATGAGTATAAACGAAGTGTAGTGAGCTTAAGCCACTTCTGTTGTTGCTGGGTGGGATTCCCACATTACCTGTCTTTCCCAGTCTCTCTTACCCAGCGTCTTAGTTCTCTCGTGCTTGTATAACAGATCCCACCAGGCGATGGCTTTAAAAAGTCTTAATATGGTCTCCCCTGTTAGGAGACTAGAAGTCTGAACTCGGGCTGTTGGCTCTAGGAGAAGGCTCTCTCTCTGTGGGCTCACAGTTTCAGAGGAAAATGCTTCTCTCATGCCAGCACCTATGGGCCCAGCATTCCTTGGAGGTCTCTTTATGTCTTGGCTTCAGTCTTTGTCAGGGTTTAGCAAGTTCAAAGTGTAGCGATCTTGAGTCCAGAGGATGTGCCCTGCTCCTGGCTCTTATTTCTGGGTAATAGTAGGTCCCACTGACCTCTGTTCGCTTGTTTAGTTTCTAACATCCCAGAAGATACACCTGAATCCTGTAGGCGATACTCTAAGTTATAACATAGCTGCCTCTAATCCTGCCTCATTAACATTGTGGTTGTTGTTGTGAAGTACCCTATAGTAACCTACATAGGGTGTCAGAGAAGCAGCTTGTGATTGATAATCCAGTCAGTGTTTTCCCTACAGTGCCACACCAGGACTCCTTAACATCATTTGTTGTTGTTATGTGCCGTGGAGTCGGTTCCGACTCATAGTGACCCTGTACAGGGTTCCCGAGTCTGTAAATCTTTATGGGAGCATTAGAGGTGAGGATTTACAACACACAGGATAATTACATTAGATCATAAAATGAAAGCTATGCTCACAATACTGAGAACCTTGGACCAGCCAAATTGGCACATACTTTGGAGGAAACACAGTCTATCCATAGCACTCACATGAGAGAAAATGGGGAGTGGGGAGTGAGAATTAGACCTTTCTTAGACTTTCAACTCAGCATTCTTTGTAGCTCTGAGCATAGGAACAAATACATCCCAGTGTCCCAGATGTATCATGCCTTCTTAGACCTCATTCCACCTAAATTACCTTCTGCTCTGGCTCTTTCTCATCCTCCAAGATTCAGACCACCTATCACCAATTCAAGAAAGCTTTCCATGACTATTCTCTTCCTTCTTGACTCCCAGACTTTATTTGTGTGCTTTTCTAACACATTCTTAGAAAAGCACAAAACTTGCTTTGAAGAGTGGCCTAGGAGACTCCAAGGGAACTGGGCTCGTGCTGTCTTATTTACCACTGGTTTGGTGCTGTGGGTAAATGGGCTGGACTGCAAAGTCAGTCTGAAGTGCAAGGTGGTGGTTCAAGCTCACCAGCTGCTCTCTGGAAACCCTATACAGGGTTACTATGGATCTGAACCAACTTCACGGCACTTAACAACAACTTTCTTCCACGATGCCTGGCATACCAAAAGTGCTCAATAAATGTTAGTTGAATTAATAAATTCAAAAGTAGTGCTTCCTACAGTGTTTTTTAGTTGTCTCTGAAAACCTTTAAGATCAAGAACTTTTAAAACTCTCTGGGTCTCTACTGTTCACAGCATTTCATTTGTTGTTGTTAAGTGCTGTCGAATCAGGTCCGACCCATAGTGACCCTGTATAGGGTTTCCAAGGAGCAGCTGGTGAACTTGAACCACAGGCCTCCTGGTTCAAAGTGTAATTTGCAGTCCCACACATTTCATATACACCTGTTATTCAGCTAATGAATACACAAATGTATACCTATATTTACATATGTAAAGGACTGGATGCATGGGTAGAAGGAAAATAAGGTCGATAGGCCAAAACATGTCTGATGAAAGGAACAAGGAGATAAACTCTTGCAGGGGAAGATAGATTTGTGTCTGTGGGTCCTGACACAAAGGACTGGTCTTCCCAGGTATTCCACATGCAAAGAAAACCCATGAATATGAATGTCCAGAAAAGTTTCTGTTTACAATGTAAGTTGACAAATTTTTAAATTGCTCAAGAGAATTAGTAGGAAGAAATGCTTATGTTTGATTTTAGTGAAGAATGCCTCCTGCTATTATAGGAATAGGTGGAGACCCTTACAGCCTGATTGGATGGATACCAAGAAAATCTTTTGATCCCAAAGTACAACTTGATCCTAAGTATTCTAAGCCTTCTATTCTGCTTAGGATGTTGCCTAGTAAAAGCTTTTAAGCACATAGAATTGTGTCAAATAAGACATGCTACCAATTATCCTGGAACCACTGGGTAGTAAGTGCTTATGGAATATACATAGAAATAAACAAATGTCAAAGGATAGTAAAGCCAATAGGATGTCAGTCTACAAATAGTGGGATGAGATGGTCATGGAACTCTTCCCAAAAGAAGAATGGCTTGAATAAAACCCTGCATACACCAGCATGGAAGAGCTCTGGTAGCATAGTGGTTACGAGTCAGGCTGCTAACCTCAAGGTCAGAAGTTCGAAACTACCAGCCATTCCATGGGAGAAAGATGAGTCTTTCTGCTCCCATAAAGATTTACAGCCTCAGATACCCTAGGCAGAGTCGCTATGAGTCGACTTCATGGCACACCACCACCACCACCACACAAGTATGGAGACGGGTCCAGGCAAGGACATTTGGAAGCAAATTCACGTATGTAGGGAATAGAATAATGTGTTAGGGAATAAATATGGAGTCAAGCTTGAGAAAAGCATGCTTTCGTTAAGGGAGGTTGTTCTGGAAAAGAAAGATGGTTTACTGAGTAGAAGACCTTCAATGTGAGGATAAATTAAAATAAAGTAGAGGGAAAAGTTGATTGAAAAGCAAAAGGTAGCTTTAGAAGGAGACAGGCAAAATTATGGCAGAAGACACTAGTTTTTGATCTAAGTAATTCCTTCTATGATTTTGACCACCTGCAACTATTTTTAATAAGGAACTTTATGTTAAATTTCTAGGCAAAACAACAGAGCTACAAGGGCAAAAGTGATTTATTGCTCATCATCTACTCTGTTAACCTCTTTTCAGTAAGTTTATATATAAATTATACCAATCAGCAGGAAATCGATCTTATTTTAGTGTATTGTCACCTTGAAGACATAGTCTTCAGAAAGTTGGAATCAGAATTGTATACGTTTTCATTGAATTAAACTTGTTGGAGGTGAACAGGCACATGGGCCTTTCTTGGACGGGAGAGCCATAGAGAAGTGCCAAGGGGGTAAAGGAGGAACTAAGTTGGGTGTCATTCTGCTATTTAACATACTATGTACAGGAAGTAGGTTTAGAGGCAAATGGCACGCTTGTAATGTAATGATAAACGCATCTATGTTCCTTCCCTATTTACTTAAAAAGCTGTTCATTAATGTTGGATACTGCTGAGTCCGTTCTGATGCATAGTGACCCTGTATACGACATCTGAGGCTGTAAGTCTTTACATAAGCTAAACTCTTCATCTTTCTCCTGTGGAGCAGTTAGATCTTCTAGTTAGCAGTCCAGCTCATAACTCACTATGCTACCGGAGCTCCATTCGCTTATTGTTTGGTTGAGGGGGAAATGTGAAGATTCTTTGACAGGAGTCATTGACAGTGTTGGTAACCTTAATTTTATTTTTAAATCAGGGAGAGGTAAATGGGCACAGCTAAAACAGGTACTTAGACCACAAAGTTCTCCAGTGAAAATGAGTGGTTTTCCAACTCAGGGTTTGGTATCTTGGTGCTAAGTAGTTTTACGGAGCCAAACCCTCATGCCAAGTAGTCTGACTTTCAAAATAAGCATGGTTCTACCTCCTGTTGTCTGAGTCATAAAGAAACCACTCTCTTAACAGACAGCCCTGATAGTCCTGGTACTATTTCTCATATATCCTTTTGATTAACTTTTGGCTTGCAACCATATTTTTCATTTTTATTGTCCAACATTTCCTTTGATCTTTTATTTTTTTCTAGGCCCCTTACTGGATTTCTTAAATACAGTGGTGGTGTGTGAGGGGCAGCAAAGCCATCTGCTACAGTTTAGCATACCTGCTGTTGTCTACCTCTTGTCGATCTTCTCTGTAACTCTTCCAGCCCGTGGTTGACTTGGCAGGCTTAGATGTAGCAAATTCTCACTTGAGTTTTGGGGAAATCACTTGTTTCTCTGAGCCACAGCTTGCTTATCTATTATTTGGAGATAGTAATGCCTGCCTTACTGCCGTGAGGTTGGGAAGGTCAAGTAAGAAAACGTCAGTGAGTAGTCTTGTGAACGGTATCAGTCATATAAATGTAAGGGCAGAGAGCCCAATACTGCCTCACTTCTGAACTTCTGTGGTGCTCATGATTTAACCACATAGCTTAGCAATTAGCTCATTACTATTATCTAACGTTGCTGAATTGGTCTCTGGGTGTCCATCAGTTCTTCCACTCTTTGCTGAAAGCATCTTGAGTGTGGTGAGCATATTCCCTCATCTTCTATGTTCCCTCTAGTGCTTAGCAGTGAATGCTTACATGATGAGCTATTCGGGATGTCACAAATGCCTTTTCACTCAGTCCCCTTAGCCTTTGACTACCTTTTCTGACTCACTCCAGGAAGTTAAACTCAGCCCTTAGCTTTCCACTCTTATCACTTAATCCCTGTCCTCACGGTCATCACTTCTGCAGTCAATGAATATTTCCTGAGCACCCAGCAATGATCGTTGACATAAACTTATGTGTGGGACTGTAGGATAAGCACTTGGCTGCCCACTGCAAGGTTGGTGGTTCAAATCCACCAGCCTCTCCTTGAAATTCCTGCACAGGGTTGCTATGATTCAGAATCATCTAGACTGCACTTAGCAACAACAACAACAATGATATTTATAGAACCCCTCATCTGTGCGACACTGTGTCAGAATACCCTTTATAGGTCTAGGGCCCAATTCATGAACGCCTTCAAGTTGGCCATGTGTCCTTTGACATATCCTCATCACTCTTGGAATGCATCCTTATTTTCTGGCTTAAAAGAATGTCAAAGGTTCATCTTTTATTTTCTTGTCCCTGGCCTTGGAGTCAGCCATTTATTTAAAAATTGGTTATTTTGACTTGTGGTGGTGGTGGTTATGTGCTATAGAGTCGGTTCTGACTTATAGCGACCCTGTACAGGGTTTCCGAGGCTGTGAATCTTTATGGGAGCAGAAAGCCTCATCTTTCTCCCGCAGAACAGCTGGTAGCTTCGAACAGCCGATCTTGTGGTCCGCAGCCCAATTCATAACCACTATGCTACCAGAGCTCATGATATTTAAAATCCAAGCTCTGAGCACTCATTATTACTCCAGTATAATTTCCTCTGAGTTTCTGAGTGCACAGAACTAAATATGTGTATATTTGTACAACACGTTCATTTTGTGTCTGTTGGTGTATCTATAGCCATCCATCAGTCCATCTGTAGCTCTGTATCTGATCTGTCTATCGAAGCCATGAGTTCTCACTGCATACAATACTAGTTCACTACCATAAGGTTAATTCTAGCCTTCCACAAAACAAGGACCTAGAACTTATGCTGTAATGTAGCGCTTTTAGGTTCTCTTCTGTAAAATAGGGTAAATTACAGGACCGGTAGTCCCCAGTTTACCTCTAGGTTCCAACATTGTAAGTCAGTTCTCACGTAAGTTGAATACCTCTTCTTATTTATTGCCTTTTATTGTCAGTATCTTTATAAATCCAATCTTTGAGCTTCTTCAAGTGATCATCTGAAAATTATATCAGCAAATCACACAGTGCAATATCATCTGTAGTACATATTACTAATAATGTTGTTGTTGTTAAGTGCCATAGAGTCATTTCCAACTCCTAACAACCCTGTATAGGATTTCCAAGGCTGCAAAGCTTTGCAGGAGCAGAAAACCTCCTCTTTCTTCCATGTAGTGGCTGGTGGGCTTGAACCCCTGACCTTGTGGTTCTCAATACAGTGCTTATCCCACAGTGCCACTGCACTTCCATTACTAGTGATTGTTGTCATTAAGTGCCATCAAGTCGGTTGTGACTCATATAGAGACCCTGTATAAGGTGTCCAAGGAGCCGCTGGTGGATTTGAACTGTTGAACTTGCAGTTCAAACTGACCTTGCGGCCAAGTGCCTTATCCTGCAGCACCACACCAAGACTCCTTACTAATGACTTTTGTTGTTGTTTAGTGCCATCAAGTTGGTTGGTTCCTATCCACAGCGACCCTGTAGAGGGTTGCCAAGTAACAGCTGGTGAACTTGAACCACAGACCTTGTGGTTCAAACCAACTTTGCAGTCCAGCTCATTAACCCAAAGCACCACACCAGAACTCCTTAGCAATATAGGTGTACCAAAACCTGACAATCTTAAGTGTATTTCATCATAATTTGAATACATTGTAAATTGGGGAATACTTGTACCTGCTTCATAGTTTCAATGTTTACTATTGTAAAATCAATTTATATTTGTTGTTAGGTGCCATTGAGTGTGTGCCAACGCTTAGCAACCTTTTGCTCAGCAGAATGAAACAGTGTCCCGTCCTGCGCCATCCTTACGATTGTTACACCTGAGTCCATTGCTGCTGCTCTTGTGCTAATCCATCTCATTGTTGGTCTTCCTCTTTTTCTCCAAAACTCTACTTTACCAAACATGATGTCTTCATCCAGGGGCTGGTCCCTCCTGACAATATGTCTGAAGTATGAGAGATGAACTCTCAACATCCTGGTTTCCAAGAAACATTCTGATGGTACTTCTTCCAACACAGATTTGTTTTTTCTTTTACCGGTCCGTGGCACTTTTAAAATTCTCCAACACCATAACTCAAATACATCAATTCTTCTACAGTTTTCCTTACTCGTTGTCTAACTTCACATGCTTATGAGGCTATTGAAAATGCTAGGCTTGGGTTCCGTGCACTTAGGTTCTCATGATATCTTTGCCCTTGACCACTTTTAAGTAGCTCTTAGGCAGCAACTTTGCCTAGTAAAATGTCATTTGATTTCTTTACTGCTGCTTCCATGAGTATTGATGGTGGATCCAAGCAAAATGAAGTCTTTGACAACTTCAATTAATTGATACTAGCAATTGGCATTTTACTTTTACTGCGTAAAAATTCTGGCCTTAAACTGATCCTCCTGTGGAGTGAGCAGTTCTCCTTCAGCCAAAAATGTCTGTTCTGAAGAGCATACCATGAGAAAACTGCTAACCTGTGATTAAATATGAAAATTCACATTTCTTTCATTTGAATTTCTGGAAGTGTGGGGACTGCCGAAAAGGCAAAGGGGCAAATCTTCCCTGAAGTTAACCTTTTAAAGTTAGCTCTGTAGCCTTAACTCCTTCATCACCATGGAAACCTGTGAAAAAGTTACATAGCACCTGCCAAACCTACTGCTGTCAAGTAGAATCTGATTCATAGAGACCCTGCATAGAACTTCTGAGGCTGTAAACCTTTCAAGAGCAGATTGCCTCAACGTTCTCCCAATGAGTGGTGGGTGGGTTTGAACTGCCGACCTTGTGCTTGTTGTTGTTAATGTTATGTGCTGTGGAGTCGGTTCCGACTCATTGAGACCCTGTACAGGGTTTCCAAGGCTGTTAACCTTTACAGGAGCAGAAAGCCTCATCTTTCTCCCACGGAGCAGCTGGTAGTTTCGAACTGCTGACCTTGCGGTTCACAGCCTGACTCGTAACCACTATGCTACCAGAGCTCCTTAGACCTTGTACTTAGCAATCCAGAACTTATCGTACTGTGAATTCTTCATTTTCTATAAGCTGGGGTAGTGTTTCTCCATTTTAGAAAGCGCTTTCTAAATCACAGAGTCATCTATGTGCTATTCGTTTGAATTAATGTTAAGTGCTATCAAGTCAGTTCCAACTCATAGCAACCTCAGGGTTTCTGAGGATCAGCTGGTGAGCTTGAACCACCGACCTTGAGTGTCAAACTGACTATGCAGTCCAGAACATTAACCTACAGTGCCACACCAGGAATTAATAAAAGATTTTATTTTTAACAATAGTAAATAGTTTCATTCTGCTGTGCATAAGGTCGCTATGTGTCAGTACCGACTCGATGGCAGCTAAGAACAATAACAAATAAGTTAATACATGTCTCCCACATCTTGAGTTAGCATCCCCTGAGTCCTACTGCTGGGAAGGGGAAACAGAGTAGACACAGGCTTATAAATCCACAGTGCCTACTCCAGTGATAGGTAGTGGTCCCACTTTCAACACGTGTCCAAGTCCTGTAGACCTAGATGTGATTCAGGTGGCTTTGATATCTGTGTAAAGCCTAGCAGCAAGCATTTCCAGGCCATGACTAATCAGTCGTTTAACTTCTCTGGGCCTCAGCAACTTGTCTTTAAAACACAGATGATAATAGTAACTATCTCACAGAGTGGTAGAAAGGAGCACATGAGCTCATGCATTTAAAGCAGTTAGCACAGGACTGCTCACTGTAAGCACTTCATTAATGTCACTGTCACTAATGTTGCTGGAGATAATATGCAGTCAGCTGGATTGCAGTTACACCATGGATGTGGCTCATGGCTAAATGTGCTCTGCCCCTTACCACATCCAGAAATTGGACAGATTCCAGTGGAGTACAGTAGACTGAACTCTGGGCTGAGGTCCAGCATCTCAAGAAACAAAGTAGAAACAGAACACCAAGCCTGAGATTCAGTCATAAAGACGCAGTGGCTCAGGTACACTGAGCAGAGAGCAGGAGCAGGAAGACTAATTGCAGCCAATGAGGATACAGAGAGTAGTTAACCTGGCTCTCCTGCCCGTCCCTGGGCAGGAGTTGGGTAGAGCCAAGCCTGAAGACGCAGGGCATCAGCTGAGATCTCTCAGGCCACAGGACCTTTCCTGCAAACAGATTTGACAAAAGGAGCAGGAACAGTGAGAAGAGGAGCTCAGAGGAAAGAAGCCACTGAAAGCTAAGGGAACGCTGGGGAGAGCAGAACCTGACATTTTGGCCAAAGGCCCAACCATGAATCTAAACATCTGAAGCTGACAGAAACCATAGTATTCATGTTTCCACCCTCCTACTCTGGGGCCTCCTTGCTCCTTTTTCTAGCGACAACCATTGTGACAGAGGTGTTTTCTGGAAAGCACTATATTCACCTAAGTGGGTGATATTTCTGAAGGAAAATGTCTGTTTACCTTGAGTGGACTACAGCCTGTCAAGACCATTGTGTTAATCCGCGTCTAATTTTGTCACCAAAATCACACCAGGGTTAAGAAAAAACTGTAGTGGTCAGAATTTGGGGAACTTTGCAAATGTAAGTAGATCGTTATTTGGAAGATGGACCTGACATTTAGACCAGCCGAGTGACTAAGCTAAATGGTGACTCCACACAGATTCCGTTACTATGTGGCATGCGCACAGCTATGTGCCTGATACTGTTCTAAGCACTGAGGTCCAGTACCAGCCCAAAATAGATATGGTCCCATGTCCTCATATAGTGGGACAGTCAGATTACAAGTGCACTGAGATTTTCCAAAAGGAGAAGTCTCAATGAGACCAGATAGTAGAATTTTTACCTAGTTGGAGGTTTCCTCCTGCAGTTCAGTGAACAGCATATATCTCTTCTAACCAGAGTCTTCATAACTCCCACCAAACTACCTTTTCTGGGTGGGTTTGGGTAAAAGAGGTGGGGGGAGATGCTGATCCGATGGTATGATTCTATTGTGAGTAACTGTTAACAGTTTGCATTGCAGGGTAGGAATGTTCAGGACACAGTTCTTCCAGTCAGAACAGGCTGTCCTCCACTGTTCTCTGAGAAGAGTCTCTCTCTGACCCTTAGCCCCTTGACCTGCCCTCTGCCCTGCTTGGCCATGTTACAAAGCTCTTTTAGGACTGCTGATAAATGCCCAAAGGGCATTTCATTCCATTATAAACCTCAGCCTGAAGGCACTCTACTCCCCGTGAGTCAGCAAAACTAGCTCCCTAATTAAATGACTGGAGGCACCCCACCCCACAGGTGCTTCTCACTGCTTATGTTGATCATCTTTAAAGAGCACAGCCTTCGGTATGGATTGCATCTCAATGTAAAGAAAACAGAAATCCTCATCACTGGACCAATAAACAACATGCTTATCAATGGAGAAAAGATTGAAGTTGTCAAGGACTTCTTTCTTCTTGGATCAACCATCAACACTCATGGAAGCAGCAGTCAAGAAATCAAAGGACATATTGCATTAGGCAAATATGCTGCACAAGATCTTTTTAAAGTGTTGAAGAGCAAAGATGTCCACTTGAGGTCTAAGGTGCGCCTGACCCAAGCCATGGTATTTTCAATAACCTCATATACATGTGAAAGCTGAACAGTGAATAAGGAAGACCTTAAAAGAATTGATGCATTTGAGTTATGGTATTGGAGGAGAATATTGAAAGTGCCATAGGCTGCCAAAAGAACCAATAGATCTGTGTTGGAAGAAGTACAGCCAGGGTGCTCCTTGGAGGCCAGGATGGCCAAACTTCATCTCTCATACTTCAGACATATTGTCAGGATGGACCAGTCGCTGGAGACGGATTATCATGTTTGTTAAGGTGGAGGGTCAGAGAAAAAGAGGAAGACACCCCCAGTGAGATGGATTGGCAAAGTGGGAGAATCACTGGGCTCAAGCATGGCAACAAATGTGAGGTTGGCCCAGGACTGGGCAGTGTTTTCTTCTGTTGTGCATATGGTTGCTATGAGTTGGTACTGACTCGATGGCATCTAACAACAACATAATGGTGAGGGATTTGGGAGCAGCTTGGGTAGACAGTTCTTGCTCAGGGTTTCTCATGAGGTGGGTCACTCGTATGGCTGGCGAGTCCATGCTGACTTGTGGAGGGCAGCCCCAGTCCCCAGTGGCTGTCCAGTAAGATTATTAGAGTGTCTTCTTCCCCCCAGCGTAAACAATCCAAGTGAGAGTCACACATGGAAGCTCTGTCCTTTTCCTGATCTAGCCATGGAAGTCACTCAGCATCATTTCTGCCACATTCCACTCATTAGAAGTGAGTCACTAAGTCAGGACCACATTCAAAAGCTCCTTCTTTAGAAGGAAGGAGTGATACAGAATATCGGAACATAATTTAAAACCAATAAGCCACAACATTTTAAACTTTGGAATCAACTCATGCTAAAACCACAAAAATGGACTAATTGCCCTCAAGTTGAAACTGAATCATGGCAACCCCACCTGTGCTCCCTAGAGTTCTCAAGGCTGTGATCTTTTGAAAGCAGGTTGGCAGGCCTTTTTTTTGAGGTGCTTCTGGGTGGCTCTGAACCACAAAACTTTTTTCAAGTAGCCCAACTTTTTACAGTTTGTACCGCCTGGGGAGTCTGTCTATGCTGAGAACCCACTGCCCTCAAATCTGTTTTGACTCTAGGCCAGGATAGAGCTGCCCCACGGACTTCTCAAGGATGTGAATCTTTGTGGAAGCAGACCACCACTTGGTTCTCCTGCCGAGCAGCTGGTGGGTTCAAACTACTGATCTTTTGGTTAGAAACTGATCTCTTACCCACTGCCTCACCAGTACTCCTTCTATCTACTCTGTTGTTGTTCAATGTTGTCTAGTCAGCTCTGACTCATAGCAATCTTTATAGGGTTTTACAAGACTTAGAAATCTTGGTGGGGCAGCAAGTCTCATCTTTCTCCTGCAGAGCAGCTAGTGGGTACAAACCACCGACTGTGTGGTTAGCAGTTCAGTGCTTACCTTACAAAGCCTGTGCTGCTGCTGCTGCTGCTGTTGTTGTTGTTAATGCCATTGAGTTGGTTCTGACTCATAGCAACCTTATATAGGGTTTCCAAGAAACAGCTAGGGGGTTGAAACGCTGACTTCATAGTTAGCAGTATAGTACTTACCCTACAGTGCCACACCAGGACTCCAAAAATAAGATTGTTGTTGTTGTTGTTATGTGCCATGGAGTCAGTTCCGACTCATAGCGACCCTGTACAGTGTTTCCGAGGCTGTAAATCTTTACGGGAGCTCAGAAAGCCTCTTCTTTCTCCAGCGGAACAGCTAGTAGTTTTGAACTGCTGAACTTAAGGTTCGCTGTCCAATTCATAACCACTATGCTGAAGGAGAAGTATATTTAACTCAGTCTCTCCTATTCATTTAAAATTTTGTGAACATTTATAAGAATGTTCCAGGTATTTCCCGTAGTTGCAGAATACAATAGACGGTACAAAGACTTTGGAACCAGAACACCAAGTATAAATCTTAACTCCACTACTTAGTAGCTGTGGGTCTTTGTCCAAGTTAACCTCTTGGATACCTGGATTCCCTCAACCATCAAGTGTGCAAAACCAATAGAGCCTGTCTCTTGTTCTTTCACTCTCACTGCCATCTAGTCAATTCTGACTCATAGTGACCCTATGTAGGGTTTCTGAGACTCCACCTTTACAGGATGTATGGATAAACATAGGACTGCTGACTGAAAGGTTGGCAGTTCAAAACCAC
The DNA here is from genome assembly GCF_000296735.1 of Chrysochloris asiatica. NCBI lineage: Eukaryota > Metazoa > Chordata > Mammalia > Afrosoricida > Chrysochloridae > Chrysochloris > Chrysochloris asiatica. Next base: position 7,926,493 of record NW_006408583.1, on the reverse strand, counting down.
CAGCTGTTTGTTGTTTTAAAGTAATTAAATGAGATAATATGTGCAAAGTGCCTACTATGATGTTAGGTTACTTCCATTTGTTTTTATATTAGCTGTATGCATTGTTGTTGTTATTGTGTACTATGGAGTCGGTTCCGACTCATAGAGACTCTGTACAGGGTTTCTGAGGCTGTAAATCTTTACGGGAACAGAAAGCCTCATCTTTCTCCTGCAGAACATCTGGTAGTTTCAAACTGCTGACCTTGTGGTTCACAGCCCGATTCGTAATCACTATGCTACCAGAGCTCCTTAGCCATATTCATTAGCCATCTAGTATGTGCTGTGAATGACACAGACTGGCACAGATGTCTACCCTGCCTTCAAGAAGTACAAATATTCTAGGAGGGTCCTCAGCATGCAGAAGAGTTAACCCAATGGAGAAGTGATATGTGTCTTGGAAAGAGTACAGATATAATTCTTGAAATTGATCAAATCAGGACATGTAGAGATAGAAGAACTTTTGAGGGGCAAGGAACAGACAAAAGATATTTCAAATTATGAGTAATAACAGATAGAAGACCACAGGGCATAAACTGAGACTAACAAAATAGCTCTTTACAGATATAGCTTAATCATGGCATAGTGAAAACAGGGGTTGGAAACATAGTTACATGTCAGAATTACTGTTGTTAAGTACCATGGCTTCGGTTCCAATTCACAGTGACCCTGCATAGGGTTTCCGAGGCTATAAATCTTTCTGGGAGCAGAAAGTTTCATCTTTCTCCCAAGGAACCACTGGTAGTTTTCCAACTGCTAACCATGAAAATAGCAGCCCGATTCATAACCACTCCACTAGCAGAACTCTTCCAGGTTAGAGTAGCAGGAAGTAATCATTGACACAATCTGATGAAAAACATTAAGTCCAAACATTTGTAAACCAATTTTAAGGGGTCAGTAAAAACCTAGGCAGACCTAGCTACCAAAGTGTTGCAGACCGTGTAGGCCTGGTCAGAGGTTCGAGGCCCTATAGGCCTGAGTGTAACAGATCTAGCCACTTGGCAGTTAATAGCAAATTGTTTTTCATCTTAGTGTCCAGTTATGTTTTACTAAATGCAGACACGAAGCCCTTGATATCCACAGATAAATGTAATATTTTCCTAAAAGCCAAGACTGTAAAATTCCAAACAGGCAAAGTTCTTCCCTCAGAGAATTCATTCAAAGTAAATTGGGTGGCTCCCTGGTCTCTGTTTCTAAGGACAATAGGAATGCCCTCTCTAAAGTGTTTCCAGGTGTAGCCCATTCACCCAGGTGTCTCTTTTCCTGAAGAAACTGGGCTAGGCAGCTGACACAATGGGAATCCTCCCAATCTTCCCTTTCCTCCCCCCATTTGAGGCTAGGTGCTAAAAGGTATGTTAATTAAGCTCGAGAAACCAAGTTGCGGTCGTGAGACTTGAACCTGCGAAGTATGATGTAAAGTTGCCTAAATGTCTGGAAAAGTAAGATTGACAGCTGTACCTTGTCTTAGTCCTTCCTAACTTTGTGTATGGTTCCTCCCCTAAATAAAAGGAGGCACAGAACGAATCCAGGTGCTTTTTGCTGGCATTGCAGGCAGTGCGGGCACTGCGTGCATTACGACTGGCAAGGCGTGCTTTACAGCATGCAGGGGGCTCAGTCCAGCATTGCAACCATACTGCCTGCTTAGCCAAGATGTTTACTATGCAGGATATTACAGCCTTCGTGGCTGAGATGTTTGCAATGCAGGATCTGCCTGATGCCAGTCCAGCATTCACTCTGGTTTCAGAGTGCCTCTTTGTCTCTCTCTTTGCGTCTCTGTGTCTCTTTTGCTATCTCTATCGCCGCCAGGTATCTCCTCCTCGTGAACCGAACCCCTATGTCAAGGCCAGTCCCCAACACCAAAGAATCTATTTCCCATGTTTTTCTTGGCCACTCCTATTTGTAGAATCTTTGTGTCTAAGATTGTAAATAAAACTTTCTAAAATTGATCATAGAGTACGATTTTGACTCCCAACCCAAACAACTGAGCTTTGTCCTTATTCCCATTTGCGAGCCTGGTTCAACAGGGAAATACTGTGGAATTGTTTTTATAGCCCCTTAGCTCACTATAAATACACTTCTCAAGACCGGCCATTTGGAACTGGCCAGGTCATGCACTTAACTTGTCTCTGTGTGCTTGACTTCCACTCCCAGATAATGAGACTTTCTCTCCACTAGTTCCCCTCAAGATAACTGATCTATTTAGCAGCCTTCAATTGTGTTACATTATCCAGCTCCAGGCAGTGATGATATTTATACATAAGACAGAGATGTTTTATACTATGATGGAAGTTTAAAGGGAGTTGAAGCCAATGACCTTTTCTCTTTGAAGCCAAAGAAAAACAAGCACAAATATTTCAGCCTTGCTAAGAATGGGGGCTGGAGAGATTAGAAGAAAAGCTGCTTCTTCCAGACCCATTATTCAGTAGGTGGTATCTAAAGCCTTTATGAACTCATCCAAGTCTCATGTAACATATCTTATTTATTTAATTAGTTTATTTATTCCTGCAATGTAGTCATGATTGTGGCCCTAAAGTCTCATGTTGTCACCCTCTTTGCTTCATTTGATGCGTTAATGAACTTTGGAACATGAAGGGAGGAGATGGGTTCTAGGTTTGGAGTAGAATTCCCAGATCTTGTGTTAGAACTGTCCACATTCCTGGTGGTGGTGGTGGTGTTAGGTACTGTTGACTCAGTGCCAACTCTCATTGACCTTATTTATACACAACAGACAGAAACACTTCCTGGTCTCATGCCATCCTCACAACCATTTGTAAGCTTGAACCCATTGCTGCACCATTGTGTCAGTCCATATCATTGGGGATCTTCCTTTTTTTTTGCTGACCCTCCACTTTAACAAGCATGGTATCCTTCTCCAGGGACTGGTCCTTCCTGATAATATGTCCAGAGTATGACATAATGTGTTCTAAGGAACATTCTGGCTATACTTCTTCCAACACAGATTTGTTTACTATTCTGACAGCCCTTGGTACTTTTAATATTCTTCTCCAGCACTATAACTCAAATGCTTCAATTCTTCTGTGTTCTTCCTCATTTATTGTCCAACTTTCATATGCATATGAGACTATGGGACATACAGTGGCTTGGGTCAGGCACACCTTCATCCTCAAACTGACATCTTTGCTCTTGGTCACTTTAAAGTGGTCTTGTGCAGCAAATCTGCCTAATGCTATATGTTGTTTGATTTCTTGACTGCTGCTTCCATGAGTGTTGATGGTTGATCCGAACAAAATGAAGTCTTTGACAACTCCAGTCTTTTCTCTATTTATCTTGATGTTATTTGTTGGTCCATTGATATGGATTTTTGTTTTCTTTACATTGAGATGCAACTCACACCACAGGCTGTGCTCTTTGATCTTCATCAGTAATTACTTTAAGTCCTCTTCACTTCAGCAAGCAAGGTTGTCTCACCTGCATATCTCAAGTTGAGTCTTCATATAACCCAGTGTCTCTGATTATTTGTTCAGTATACGGATTGAATAAATATCGCAAAAGAATACAATCCTGGCACACATCTCTCCTGATTTTAAAACATTCAGTGTCCCTTCGTTCAATTCGAACTACTGCCTCTTTGTCTATGTACAGATTTCTCATAAGCACAATTAAGTGTTCCAGAATACTTATTCTCTGTAGTGTTGCCCATAGATTGTCATGATAAATAAAGTAATAAAGCACAGGTAAGCATAATAAATAAAGCACAAATAAACATCTTTCTAGTAGTATCTGCTTTCAGCCAAGATCCATATGACATTAACAATGATATCCTTCATTCCACATCCTCATGTGAATCCAGCTTGAACCTCTGGCAGTTTCCTGTCAATGTACAGCTGTTTTGGCACTATCTTTTGCAAAATTTTACTTTCTTGATGTTGATATTATCCAATGGTTTCCACATTAGGTTGGGTCATTTTCCTTTGTAATGGGCACAAATATGAATCTCTTCCAATCAGTTGGCTAGGTAGTTATCTTCCAAATATCTTGGCATAGATAAGTGAGTGCCTCCAGTGCTGCATCAGTTTGTTGTAAGATTTTAATTTATATTCCATCAATACCCAGAGCCCTCTTCTTTGTCAATGCTTTCAGTGCACCTTGGACTTCTTCCTTCAGTATCACTGGCTCTTGATCATATGCTACCTCTTGGATTGATTGAAGATAGATCATTTCTTTTTGGTACAGTTACTGTGTGCACTTCCCATCTTCTTTTGATGCTTTCTGTGTCATTCAGTGTTTTTCCCAGAGAATCTTTCATTATTGGAAGTCAAGGTTTGAAGTTTTTTTTCTTTGAAAAAGTCAAAGGTCTTACAAAAATCTATCATACTATTTCCAGCTTCGATTCTGTAACCAAGGCCTTATTTTCCAACTACTGATCCTTCCTTTGTATAACAATCACAATTATTAGTACATCTTGATGACATGTTTGATCAATTTCAGATTGAAGAATTGGTAGAATTCTTCAATTTCATCATTGCTGACTTTTGTGGTTGGTACGTAAACTTGAGTAATAGTGGTATTTTATTAACTGGTCTTCCCCGTAGATATATGGATATTATCGTATCACAGAGAGCATTATGCTTCATGATAGATCTTAAAATCTTCTTTTTGATGATAAATGCAACACCTTTCCTCTTTAATTTGTCATTCCCTGCATAGGAAACCATGATTGTCAGATTCACAGTGGCTAATACTAGTCCATTTCAGCTTACTAATGCCTAGGATATCTATGTTTATGTGTTCCATTTCATTTTGGACAACTTCCACTATTCCTAGATTCACACTTCCTATATTCCATGTTCCAATTATTCATGGATGTTTTAGGTTGTTTATCCTGATTTTAAGTTGTGCCCCACAGCAAATGAAGGTCCTAAAACCCTTATTTCATTCATATCATCATGGTCAACTCTATTTTGAGGAGGCAGCACTTCTCCAGTGGTATTTTGATTATACTCTAACATGAGTCTCATCTTCTGGCACAATATCTGATGGTATTCTGGTGCTATTCATTATGTTTCAATATTCAATATTCTGATGCTATCTGACAGTGTTTCACTGCTATTCATAAAGTTTTCAGTGACGTAACATTCAGAAGTAGTCCCTCTCCCTTTTCTTGGTCTATCATAGTCTGGAAACTCACCTGAAACCTGTCCATCATGGATGTACCTGTAGTATTTAAAGTAGTGAAGGCATAGCTTCCAGAAACATGCAAGCCACCAATGTATGACAGATTGTCAGACAAGTGGTTGACCTCCCTAGTAGGGTGTGTTAACTCCATTAGCAACTCTTGACTTCATGGGAAATATTCTCTACATAGATACTAACAGCTTCTTCTTCCTCTTGGATTTCTTCTCAGGTGGGAAATTGGCAAGTGGAGTCCATGTAGCCTCACCTGTGGGGTTGGCCTGCAGACCAGAGATGTCTACTGCTCCCACCTGCTGTCCAGGGAGACGAATGAGACGGTCATCCTAGCTGATGAGTTGTGCCATGAGCCCAAGCCCAGCACTGTGCAAGCCTGTAATCGATTCAATTGTCCTCCAGCCTGGTCCCCTGCACAGTGGCAGCCGGTGAGTTCTGGGCTGTATTGGAGCCACTCAGTATTGGAGTCTTTGTCTACAGCTGTGATTCTGAATGGTGTGTTCATTAAAGGAATGTGGAAGGTCTGCTTACCCCTCCCTTGTTAGTATTCCCCCAAAAGTATTCAGTCCATTAAAGGCATGTGGAAGGTCTCCTAATCCCTCCCTTGTTAGTTTAGTATTCCTCCAAACTTATTCAGAATCAGATCCTCTAATGTAATTGCCATGTTATTTCCACTGTACTACACCCAGCAGTCCCGGTGTTGCGCTGTGGGTTAATGCACCAGACTGCAAAGCCATTTGAACCGCAAAGTCGGTGGTACAAGCTCACCAGTCACTCCTCGGAAACCCTATACAGGGTCGCTATGGGTCAGAACCAACTTGATGGCACTTAACAACAACAACAACAATCGGCAGAATCCAAGCCATCCAGATGACTTATCTGTCGACTTGAACATAGTCATGACAGAGTTCTTACCAAGAAAAAGAAGAGTTAGAAAAATAAGGACAGCATCATTGGTTTTCCATAAAGCTAAATTTGTCCTGAAACTGTGTCCCTCCTAGAGCTTGTAGTGAGTAACTTTTAAGACATAAAGCTACTATGTAAGAAACGATTAAAAAAAAAAATCATTACTTTGCAAAATAAATAGAAATCCTGAGTCAGATTCAAAATGTCTAATAAATAATAAATTACAAGAGGCCCGGGAACCATTGTTCTAAAGCAAAGGTTGGCAAACCAGCTATAGGCCAAATTCAGCCCACAGCCAATTGTGACAAATAAAGGTTTATTGTAAGATACCCACATTGCTGCTTTCGCACTATAGGAGCAAACTTGCATGATTATGACAGAGACTCTGTGGCATGAGACGTCTAAACAATTTACAAAAAAAACAAAATTATGTGCTGCTCCTTATTCTAAAAGCATTGTCATCAATAAAAGCATGAGTATTTATTTTTAATATCCTAAATAAAATAAATATGTTTGCGCTAGCATTAAGTCAGTAATCATCCTGAATGCTTTAAAAAGCACAGTCAGATTTTAGATGAATCATTTAGATAAAATCTTATTTGATAGTTTCCTTCCATCAAACCTTTAGAATGCTAGCAAAGGTCACAAAGAATAAGCCGGCAACACAGGGAGAGATCATCCCAGCTGTAATGAGACCGTTATTCATTCTCAAAAGTACCCCAGTGGGAGCACCCGCAAGGCCTGGGCACTGAGCACAGACCCACAGCGGGAGGACTGAGGATGCCAGGACCTACCCGACAGTGTGTCCCAAAAGGCTCAGTAAGACCTAGAGTGAGTCAAAGCCCCAGGACCCAAAATAGTCCCAGTTCCCACATGCATGTGAAGCCTGAGCCAGGCCCACAGCCACCCTGCACTGGAAAGGGCCCCCATCAGAGTCTGGTATCTGGTGGGTTGTCATGGGACCCTCCTGGACACTGCTCTGGGGAAGCTTTGGCCTAAGCTTCTTTTTCTGCTTTAAAGGGCTGATTGTTTGGCTGAAAGTTGAACTATAGAGAAATGAGCTATCAGAGAAGCCGAGCGATTCCAGGGCAGAGCTGATCTAAGGCTGCAGTTAAAAACCATCAGTTCTTAATGGCAGCAGCGGCTTGGACGGATCTAGAAGTGGAGGAGACACTGAGTGTGTCCAGAATAGTGGCAGCATCTGTGACAGAGGCAGAAGAGGTTCTGATGCCAACAGAGACAGAGAGGACTGGGACAGAGGTGGGCAGGGCCTTCTCAAGAGATGGAGCTCAGACCTCAAGAACAAGATACCCAGCCCCAGGAACAGGGTGTCCTATATCAAAATCAAGAAACTGTACTGGGTCCAAGGATCCGCAAATGGAGTAAGAGGGCACATCTTGAGAAGTGGTCTTCATCACAAGAACTGCTGTCTATGCCACTAGTTCAGAGAGTTGTGCCTCCAGAACAGGGGCCCAACCCTGAGACCAGAGAGCTGAGTGTCCAAGGCAGGTGGCCACAACTAGAAAGTGGGAGCATGTTCCTGTTGAACAGGGGGCCCTTAGATGAAAGCAGGTGGCTACATCTGGAAGTTTGAGGCCGTGTTGCCAGAGCAGGGCTTGCTTACCCAGGAACAGGGGGCCACTGTTAGAGTGGAGGGGACCATGACTCGAGAGCAGCTGGGCCTTAGCAGAGAGTAGAGGACTACCCTGGGACCAAGAGTCCACACATAGACTCCACCTGAGCAGAAAAGACTCCACCTGAGCAGAAAGGGCCACACCCCAAGAGGAGCAGGACACCCTAGGATCTCATGAGATGGCACCTGTCTTCCCTAGAAATTATGCTCAAAGGCATCTTGTGACGTTTACTCTAATCTTGGTCCTGGTTTGTATCTTCATCCTCATGGGCTTGACGTTTATCCTGACCTGTTTTGTGCTAGAATACTGCTGATTGTTTCGTGTGAACATCTGTTTTGAGGAGAGGGCTTCGTCTAAGACCTTGCCCTATGTGTTTATCTACTGTTTATATCATTTCCTGTTGATATTAAAAGATGTTACCACATTAAAAAAAAAAAAAAAAAGGATCTCAGTTGGGATGATAAATTATATAGTCACGTTACATAGAAGGACAGGGCTGGGCAGTTACATACCTTGCCTTAGTGCTGAGAGGACTGCCGCTTTTGGTCATCATATTTCCTCCACAGTTGGCTAGCAAAGCCTCGCCTTCTTTCTGCCCATTTTGGAACTGTGATTTCTTAAAGCACTCAAGGACAGCAGACAGTAGTGAACACACAAAACACTGATGTTGAGAGCATGTATATTTTCTTTAAACAGTTAAATACATATGGCTCATTCATAAATTCCATTGTACTGTATGACAAGTTGTAGCCATTAAGAGGATATAATATATTTTGACTATCTATGTGCCAGTGTGTTCCTAATAAATATGTATTATTACACAACTAATTCTAGTTAGGAGTCCTGGTGTGGCATAGGATAAGCAATGAACTGCTAACCCTAAGGTCAGCAGTTCAAACCCACCAGCCACTCCTTGGAAAACCTAAACAGGGTTGCTATGGGTCAGAACCAACTTGACAGCACTTAACAACAATTCTAGATCATTCTCACAGCACTGCAATGAAGATATCAGAGGTCTTACAAAAATCTATCAGGGAAAGGTAGGTTTGATACCCTCCGTGTTAGGTTTGAAAACCCTGAGGCTCACACAGCTAGCAAATATAGGGTTGCCCTGCTTTAGTGATCCTTTCTCTGTACCCCACCCCACTGGCTGCTGTGGCTGAATGGGCCCTCAGGAATAATAGATGGCCCCCTACTTTACAGATGAGGTAACTGTGTGAAGGGAATGTGTGAAACTTCCTCAAGTTCATAATTCATGGGCCCAAGTGTCCTGGTTTCTGATGCATTGACACTGTTACATCGAGTTAGAGTAAACCATGGCCTTTAACATCCCAGTAGCTCACACCAACCTTCAGGCAAAGAATCAACTCAAATGAACATTCGCTACTGAAAATATCCATAAAGAAAGACATCATTCTGAAAACATTTTTTAACTATTAAACCCCTGTATTATTTGCTATTAGGTACGTAGTATGTTTAATTTTTGACTGCTGAAATGAATGAATAGATCAAGACTACCGCTTCACAGACCCTAAAAACCCTGAGTTTATATTTTACTAATGCTTGCATTATGGTTATTGGCTATAATATGGACCTATCAGTGACATTCATCAAAGCGCCAACCTCTTTTCGATAGCTACGCATGCTGCTGAATAATGATATCAACCCATCCTGCTTTTTTAACTCCCAAAGCACATCCACAAACACGTCATTGTTTGTCTACTGCCCCCATGTCTGCTGTCCGTGAGAGTTGGCGTTTGGATAATAACCTATTTGAAACCCAATTATTCTTTCATTTTTTTATGTACTGTGGGTCTGTTAAGACAGGAATTTACTTGGAAAGCTTTTTCTAATCCCTTCCATGAGGAAGAAGTCTTTGGTAACAAGCCAGGTTTAAATCCATTTTTCAGATCAAGAAACTAACAGCAAACCGCTTTTTGACATGCCTCCTCCCATGAGCCAATGATGACATTGGCATAGAACCTTTAAAAAGTATCCTGTTACATACCTACTACATTATGATTGCAAAAAGATATTCCAACAAATATCTTATTAAAGATAACAAGAAATATGGAACACAGAAAGTGAAAGTCACCACTGATTCTATCATGCAGAGAAAAGCCCTGCTAAGATTAGGTTCCTAGGATCTGTCTTAAGAATCCTTGATCCCTTGTATGAATCTAAAACTAAAGGAAAAACATGGATTATTCTTAACCATTATTTCCTAGACTCCTTTAATGAAGCTGTATTAGAGTACTTGTGAGAAGAAAGGAAGTCATTGTTTCTGATACAGTTGAATAAGTTAAAGAACTGCAAGTCTCTCCAGGCTAAATGGCTGTAGGACATCAGCTAGTGTGTGTTCTCTTGGTTACATCCCATCTATTGATGGTTTATTTGCCTGTTTAGCCATCTGACTCCTCAGCAGTTTGTTGGGCTCATGTGACCTTGTCCATTTCACTCTATGTATCTACTAGGGAATAACACTGCCTTCTCTGATCCTTCAACACCCAGCCTATCGCCTTTTTTTTTTTTTTTTTTTAAGAAAGATAAGGGGGTGGGAATTGCAAATGCTTCATTTTACAAAGACAACTAAGAGTAGGACAGAGGGACAAAGGGGGGTTAATAGTGATGAGAAAAATCACAGCTGATTATTGTAATTTCTGTCAATGAATTATACACCTGTAAAAAGTTGAATTGGCAAAAGTCTTTGCAACAATGACAAAAGAAAAGAGTAGTTTTCTGAGGCTGCTTATGTACAGCCAAAATCCTCATGGGATTTGGTTTCTTGGTTTAGAAGTTTAGAGTCATGGTTTCATGGGACATTCCAGTTAATTGACCTGATTACTTGTGTAGTCCTCTGTCAAACCTCTGAGTTTTGAGGGGTAGAGTCTGGGATCTTAAAAGCTTGCAAGTGGTCATTCGAGGCACAGCAAATGGTCTTTACTTGTCTAGAACAAAGAGTATCAGTAACTGATGAGAGACATGGAATGTGTGGCTAATGCCTTGCTTTGTCATGAAAACTAGATGATGCCTGCCTACCAATATTGAAAGTTGTGATCATAGATTCTGTCAGAAACTACTGGTCAAAAGGGGGCCGGGGAGTGGCAGGGGGTGGGCTGGTGAGAATGTTGAACAGAATTTCAAATTCTAATGGATCCCAAACTTCCTGGAATTTGGATGAACCCCTGAAACTATTGCCCTTAGATAATCCTTAAACCTTAAACCAAAAGTACACCTGCAGTCTTCTTAAAACTAAATAATAGTTTAGCTTAACTAGTAAAAACAAAAATGTCTGCCTTGAGCCTCATGCTCTTCTAAGGGCTATTTATATAGGAGTAAATTGGCAATAGCAACTTGAAAAATTAGACAGGAACTTTAGAGGGCAGTGAGTTTATGTTATTGTGGGAAGAACAGCTGGTGGGGGGGGTTGGGCAGCAAGACAGTAATGGTTCAAACTTAAAGAAGGTCATCGCTGTCACTAGATGGTACGTGGAGTCCTGGTGTGGCACTGTGAGTTAATGCCCTGGACTGCAAAGTTGGTTTCAACCACAAGTCCGGTCATTCAAGCTCCCCAGCTGCTCCTTGGAAACCCTATACAGGGTCGCTATGGGTCAGAACCCAATCAACAACACTTAACATCAAATGGTACATATAAGGCGGTGGTGGTTATGTGTCATGGAGTTGGTTCTGACTCATAGCAACCCTGTATAAGGTTTCCAAGGCTGTAAATATTTAGGGAGTGGAAAGCCTCGTCTTTCTCCCTAAGAAGAACTGGTAGCTTCAAGCTGTTGACCTTGTAGGTACTTATAGAGAACTGATGGCCAATGGCCTTTGTATTCATTTCCTCTGGTTTCTGCAACAAATCTCCACAAACTGGGAAGACAACAGAAATATATTCTGTTACAGTTCTGGAGGCTCAGAGTCTCAAATGAAAGCGTCCTCATGTCCCTGCTCCCTCTGGAGGCGATAGGGAGAATCCTTCCTGGCTTCTTCCAGCGTCAGCGGGCTGCCAACACCCTTGCTTTCCTTGACTTGTGGCCATATCACTCCTTTCTCTGCCCGAGTCTTCACATTTTATGTGTTTTTCCGCATGTCTGTCTTCTCCTCCGTTGGTCACTTGTAAGGATATGTGTCAATGAATTTAGTGTCTACCTAGATAATCCAGGATGATTTCATCTCAAGATTCTTAACTTCATTACATCTGCAATACCTGTTTTTCTTGACAAAGTA
>NW_006408583.1:7909413-7914034 GCF_000296735.1 Chrysochloris asiatica | reverse complement strand
CTCAGCAGCTGCTCCTCAGAAACCCTATACAGGGTCACTATGGGTTGGAATCGACTCAACAGCACTTAACAACAACAACAATGTGCCTACGAATCATGGCTCTAAGCTCTTTACATGTTAAGCTCATGTGCTGCTCACTAGCCTGGTGATAGTTACTGGTCCCCCTTTTTATAGATAAGGTACCTGAAGACTGTGAGTTTACCATGAATTAAACCCAAGCATTCTCTCTTCATAATCCTAGCTCTTAACCACTGCATTCTGCTGCTTCTTGAATTTTCTCTTTAATCCTCATGAGAATGCTGTGAGGAAACAGGGCTAATAGAGGTTTGTTTTCCCAACGTTGTATAGCTGGTAGAATTGGAAAGGGAGGTGGGCTTCAAACCCTATTCTCTTATCCCCTATACAATGCAGCTTTTCCCAGGATTTATTTACCATTTGTTCCAAAGTTTTAAATGGCCAGGAAATATATCAGCCTTAATATCAATAGTCTGGAAAAAAAAAAAATCTTTGTTGCTTTTATCCAGAGCAGTTCAATTGCTGCTGTAACAAATGATCACAAATGTCTAGTGGCTTGAGAGAACATGAGTGAGTTTATCATCTTAAAGTTATGGAGGTCATAAATTTTAAATCAGCTTCATTGTCTAAAATTAATGTTTTGGCAGGCCTGCATTCCTCTGTAGACTGTTGTTTTTAAGTGCCATAAAGTCAGTTCCAACTCATAGCAACCCTGTATAAGGTTTCCAAGGAGCAGATGGAGGACTTGAACCATCTGCATCCAGTGCTTATGCTACAGCGCCATGCAGGAGTCATTGAAGAATCAGGGGTGGGAGGGGTAGAGGGATTCATTTTCTGGCCTTTTTCAACTTCTAGAGACCACCTTCATTCCTTGAGTCATGGTCCCTTCTTTCATCTTCAAAACGTAATTGTCCAACCTCTGATTCTGTCCTCTGTCTTCTCTTTCTGACTCTGATCTTCCTGTCCAGTCGTAAGCCTTGTCATTACATTGAACCCACATGAAAAGCCAGGATAATCTCCCCATTTTAAGATTCTTAATCTAATCACATCTGCAAAATCTTTTTTACCGTGTAAAGGAACGTATTCATTCCCAGGGGTGAAGACGTAGACATCTTGGGGAGATATTATTCAGTCTGTCACAGTCTTCCATGCTGTGGACTAAACACTTCATCTCCACTAGCATCAGGTCCTTAGAATGCAGATTCAGGACCCACCTTTCTCCTGCCACTCCTGAATCTGTGCGTACCATATGCATCAGTGTTCCTTCATTAGTCATTCTGATTCTAAAAAGGAAATTTAATAGAGCAATGAGAAAAAGGAAGAAAAGAACACAGCATTCTTTAAGAAAGCCTAATAGATGTTGTTGTTAAGTGTTGTCAAGTCGGTTTTGACTCATAACAACTCTGTAAAGGGGTTCTGAGGACCAGCTGTTGAGTTTGAATTGCTGACCTTGCAGTTCAAACCGACCTTGTGGTCCAGTGCATTATCCTGCCAGCACCATGCCAGGACTCCTAGTAGATGTTAGATAAACACATTAAAAAATACTTAAAGTATAAATTCTGTTCTCCTTTTGATCATGTTCTTTAGTAAGGAGAGTCTAGTACTCATTTTTCTTTGTCTCTTTAAGCCCTAATTCCATTTAGAGTAGTGTATTGCTGTTAAATGTCATCGAGAAGTTAGGACCCTTCTTATATACCAATCACTGTCTCCACCTGCCTTTTATAGCTTTCAACCTTGTATGTCACATATATCATGTATAAACTCCAAAGGTCTGACACCTAACAATACACAACATACCTGCCTGTCGCCTCTTCTCTAGTACATCTGGGTTCCTCCAGTGGTCTTATGGTGTGGGTAAAACCACCTCTATCCTGTTTCCCAGCTGTACCCTGGAGCCAGGCTCAGCCTCAGCTTTACTTCACATTCAGTCCACACCCAGCTGCTACTGGTTCTACCACCTATAGAGGGGGCTTCAAAAAAGTTCGTGGTAAAATGGAATGAAAAGATAATGGAATTTTTCCACAAATCTTTTGTTGTTGTGAATAAGTGCCGTAGTGTTAGCTCCAACCCATAGTGACCCTATTGAAGGTTTCCACAGAGCAGATGGTGAGCTTGAACCTCCAACATTGTGGTTCAAATGGACTTTGCAGTCTGGTGCATTACCCCACAGCACCACACCAGGACTCCTTTTGTAGTCCCCTCATATTTCTTCCACCACAGTTTCCTTCTGAACCCTTCTGTCTTTGCCTTGATTCAGACCTCACAATCATTTGATCAAATCCTTGCAAATAGTCTCTTCCTTCTCCCCTTATTTATTTATTTAAAGTTTTTATTGTGAATTTAGTAAAAGTTTACAGGGCAGATCATCAGGGTTTTTTTTTTGTTGTTGTTTTTTATTGTGAATTTAGTGATAGTTTACATGGAAGAATATCAGCTTTACATTCATCCTACCGAATTTCGTTTCATTGCGATGATTACAGTCCACTCCATGCGTCATCATTCAACAGCGTTTGCTTCCATTCCCTCTGGTTGTGTTTTTGTTTTATTTTGTTTGGGATGTACACTGAAGCAGTCAGGAATATATAACCGTTTTTCTTTTTTATGAATGTTTTTATTGTGAATTGAAGAATTGAGTGAAAGTATACAGGGCAGATCAAATCATCAGTTTTACATTCAACAAATCATACACCTTGTTACATTACAATGATTATAATCCCCTGCGTGTACCATCAGTTAACAATATTTCTCTCTATTCATTTTAGCTCTTTAAAAAAAAAAAAAAAAATTTAAACACTCAGGCATATATAATAATTTACACCACCAAAGGGCACATTCTGAAAGTCTGCCTCCTGGCTGCCAGCTCTCAGTCCCTCTCTTCCAATGAATCTAGAGTCCTCAGCTGTTCCCTCTCTCCATGTCCCCATCTCTGCCTCCTTCTCTGGTGTTGTTGCTTCTTTGGATAAGGTCCAGCATTCCACTTGGGCTCTTCTCCCTTGTTGGTCTACAGTCCTCTGTTTCTGGACTATAAGATTACTCCCCCATTTTTTTTTTTTTTTTTTAACAAAACTTCTACCTTTAAAATGGTGACAGTTGCAATTAGTCATGATAACAATTATTCTCTATTGAATCATAAGAATCTTATCCCTATCTCTTTTTACCAGACCCATCTAGACAAGATGAAAACTATTCAGTGGGGACTCTATCTTCATTCACACACTCTTAAACTAAACTCCCTCTTGAAACCTTGTAAGCCAGTCACTTTGTGTCTTTATTGCCCCCTCATTTAAGGTAGCCAATGTCTAAGTTGCCCTGTCCCTATTTATCCTGTATACAGAGGGGATAGCGTTGATACTTGATGCGAAGACCCTTCCGTCTCTGTTGGTATTTAGAGCTACTGCCTCCATAAGTATAGATCAAGTTCATCAAATTGTAGCAGTTTACCTTCATTTCCTTTATCAAAATTGTTGTTGTTTTTTTATCTTTCTCTAGTTGAGTTCTGATCATCAAGCCATCAAGATTAGGAATATATAATCATTTTAATAACCAAAGGGCATGCCCTGCAAGCCTGCCCCCCGCCCCCACCCCCGGCCACTAGCGAATAGTCTTTTGTTTGATTTCCCTATAGTCTTCTGCCTAACTCTAATCGAGAGTTCCCAACCTGATCTCAATGGGTTTTTTGGTGGATTTTGTTTGTTTATTTGTTTTTACCACAGACCCTTTGTGGAACCTTTAAAATATGAATATGTGCTGAGAAATCCCCAAAGAGAGGCATAGTAAGCAGTGTTATATAGACTAATTTGAATCTTTTTTCCATAGAAAACCGATTCATACTTCTCAGGACAATATTCTTTGGAGGTCATCGACCTACACTGCCTGGTTCATTCGCTACAAATTGGGCCTTGTAACTATATTTTTCAATCCTAAGTGGCATGCCCTGGTTTTAAGACTGTTCAGAGGCCTTCACTATCTGTCCCTCATTTAGCACCTCAGTCTCATTTTCTAGTCACTCTTTGTGAATTCTGTTCTCCACCTTCTCAGACTATTCAGTTGAGTCTCTCCAACTCCTCATCTCCCTGGGGAACTCCTCATATGTCACCTCCCCTGCAGAGCCTTCCCAAAATTTCCCATAAACAGTTAGTTACACATTCTATACATTTCCCATTTTATAATAATCATATATCTCTGCATTCGACTGCAAATGCCTGAGACTTATTAGCCATTCCCTACCCCCATGGGAAGCATGTATATAACAAAACAATTTGACATGTCATCATTTTGTACATGTATAGTTCAGTGACATTCATTATGTTCATCATGTTGTATATCCATCGCCACAATCTGTTTCAAAACCCAACACCTAACACCATGCCTGGCACTCAGCAGGTACTCCATAAACATTTGATGAAGGAATGAATGAATGAAATAAGTTAGCTGTAAACACAGTGCATTATTTTAAAACTGGAAAGTTGGCCTTAGAAAATGAGTAGAAATATCACTTTTTGGTGGGTTCAATAGCTTATCTTGAGGTGCCAATGAAATGAACTAAGTTCTCAGTAAAATAAGCTGCTTGTTGTTGTTGTTGTTGTTAGGTGCCATCGAGTCAATA
>NW_006408583.1:7906221-7907228 GCF_000296735.1 Chrysochloris asiatica | reverse complement strand
ATCTGTTTCACAATCTGCCCCTGGCCTTGTTTTGACTGATTATATGGGGCTTTTCCATTGTCTCTTTCCACAGATGTAGTAAGTTGCTTAGATAAGACCAAATGTGTCAGGACAGGAAGAATTTTTTATTGTGCTAATAATCATGGGAAGAGCATTAAAAAAATACAGACCTCCTTGGCCATTGCAATTCCTGATAGAAATATACTTCTAAAGTTTTCCTTATTGCATATGAGGGGGTTTCAAAAAGTACATGGAAAATTCTTGTATCTTTTAATTCCATTTTTCCATGATCCTTTGAAAGCCCCCTAATATTTCTAACTTATAAAACAGATGATCCCAAGACTTTATATTATAAAACATGTGTATCAACTAATATAAACATTCAACTTTTTGAGAAAAGGTGAGACAAAATGTTTTGGAACAAACTCCCTGACAGTATTCCCTCAGCAACATGGACATGCACCATGCCCTAGAGTGGCAGAGGTTCCAATATTGCTGGTGCTGGCTGAAACCCATCTAATGGTTCAACCACCTGATAAAATGTTCGGTCCATCTTTTAAGTGTCTAGGAGTTTGATTCTCTTATTTATCAATTTCATCAATTCACCAAGCATTTATGAAGTATACAGTCTTTGCCAGACACTAGACTAGACACTTGAGAATTTAAGTAATTCATGCAATGAGGTTTTTTTTTTGTTGTTGTTGTTGTTGTTTTAATTGCAGGTTGTTTGCCATCTTAAATATTCCTTAAATCAAACCCTATCTGCATATTGATAATACAGCTGTTATATTAAGGATGTGGTCACTCTATAGGACAATTTTATTAAATCTCTTGTAGTTAGACACATTATTTTCATAATAAGCTTCCTCAGTTTGAAAAAGGAAGAAAATTAACTACCTGTTGCCCTTATTGCCAAATTCACTGTTGTTGTTGTTGTTGTCAGGTGCCATCGAGTCGGAACCGACTCATAGCGACCCCATGCATAGCAGAAAGAAACAATGTCCGAT
>NW_006408583.1:7880723-7905736 GCF_000296735.1 Chrysochloris asiatica | reverse complement strand
TTAAAATTCATATTAGTAAAGCAACTAAAATATCAATCACGTGGTAACAGAAATTTCAGGAACACTTTCCTTATGCTTAATGGGTTCAGTAGGACCCACTGGGGAAATTGTGAATTATTAGACAAAAATTAAAAGAAAAGTGGTTTGATGTTATTTTCAGTTTAGGGTGTAATGATTTTAATGGGTCATCCATTCCTTTTTTCATAGAAAAATGCACTGCCTTTTCCCTGAACCCTTCCTGTCAGGGCATCACATCCCCCAAGCACCAGTTCTAAAACATCAAGCTACTGCTCAACTCAGACCCTGGCCACTTCTATCCTGGAAACCAAATAAATCAATAATTTTAAAAGGAAGAGAGAGGATATGGAAAAAGAAAGCTGGAGATGGGTTGAGTCAATCCAAGTCTATTGTTGCAGATAAAAATAAATATCATGCTAGGAGACTATTTTTAATGTACTTCTCAAGCACTTAACATGATGAATGCTTCTTTTGGGTAACATTTGGTTTAAACAATAGGATATTTCATTTTTATGTGCTTCTGAGAGACATTGGGCTGTTACCAACAGACTTGAATAGATCTGATAAAACAAAAAACCTGCACCATCCCCTCCCCTTCCTCCATCCGCCCCCCCACAACAGAATGAGTGTCTATTACATACTATCAAAACACAAGAATCTTGTTGTCATTGTTTAACTGCAGTTGAGTGGGTTCTGATTCACATTGACCCTGTATAGACCATCTTGTTGTTAAATGCCATTGAGTCGTGTCTGACTCATAGTGACCCTGTATGTACTTTCCGAGGAGCAGCTGGTGAGTTTGAACTGCTGACTTTGTGGTTAGAAGTCTAGTACTTTCCTATAGGGCCACACCAGGAGTCTTCCATGAGCACCATATTGCCATCAAGTCAGTCCCAATTTACAGTGACAATGAGAATAACAGAACGAAACACCACCTAGTCCTGTGCCATCCTCCCAATCAATAAGCTTGAGCCCATTGTTGCTGCCACTCTGCCAGTCCATCTCTTTGGGGACTTCCTCTTTTTTGCTGACCCTGAACTTTACCAAGAAAGATGTCGTCCAGGGACTGGTCCCTCCTGATAATATGTCCAAAGTATGAGAGACCAAGTCCCACCATCCTTGCTGCTTCTGGCAGTCCATGATCCTTTTAATATTGTTCTCCAAAACCATAACCCAAATACATCAGTCCTTCTATGTTGTTGTTGTTAAGTGCCGTCGAGTCAATTCCGACCCATAGCGACCCTGTATAGGGTTTCCAAGGAGCAGCTGGTGAGCTTGAACCACCAACCATGCAGTTTGAACTGTTGCAGAGCCACACCAGGACTCCTATAGTCTTCTTTATTCGTGGTGCAACTTGCACATGCAAAAATACCACAGCTTGAGTCAGGAGCACCTTAGCCCTAATACTTAACACTTAGCAAAAACTACTACCTTTGCTCTTGAACATTTTTAAAAAGTCTTCTTCAGCAGATTTGCAGTACATCATTTGATTTCTTGACTGGTGTTTCTATGAGAGTTGATGGTGGATCCAAGCAAAATGAAGTCTTTAACAACTTCAGTCTTTTCTCCACTTACCATGATGTTATTTATTGGTCCAGTGGTGCGTATTTTTGTTTTCTTCACATTGAGGTGAAATCCATACTCAAGGCTGTGGGGTTTTTTTTTTTTATCTTCATCAGCAAGCATTTTAAGTCCTCTTCCCTTTCAGCAAGCAAGGTTGTTTCATCTGCATATCATAGGTTGTTAATGAGTCTTCTTGTCCTGGTGCCACATTCTACTTCATATAATCCAGTTTCTAAGATTCATTGCTCTGCACACAAACTGCGTAAGTATGGTAAAAGAATACAGCCCTACTGCACACCTTTCCTGATTTTAAACCATTCAATGTCCCCTTGTTCTATTTGAACTACTGCCACTTGGTCTGTGTACAGGTTCCTTATGAGCTCAATCAAGTGTTCTGGAATGCCCATTCTTCACAATGATATGCACAGCTTATCATGATCCACACAGTTTACCAAAAAAAGTAAGATCTTTCTGGTATTCTCTGCTTTCAGCTAAGATCCATCTGATGTCAGCAATGATATCCCTCATTCCACATCTTTGTCTGAATCCAGCTTGAATTCTGGAAGTTCCCTGTTGATGTACTGTTGCAGCTGCTTTTGAATTATCGTTAGCAAAATTTTACTTGCATGTGATATTAGTGGTATCATTCAATGATTTCCTCATGCTGTTGGGTCACTTCTCTTTAGAATGGGCACAAATATGGGTCTCTTCCAATCAGTTGGCCCAGGTAGCTGTCTTCCATATTTCTTGGTATAGTTGAGTGACTGCCTCCAGTGCTGCATCAGTTTGTTGAAAGATTGCAATTTGTATGCTATCAGTTCCTGGAGTTTTGGGTTTTGCCAGTACCTTCAGTGCAGCTTGGCCTTCTTCCTTCAGTACCATCAGATCTTGATCATATGCTTGCTCTTGAAGTGGTTGAACATCGAACATTTCTTTGTGTTATAGTGACTCTGTGTATACCTTCCATCTTCGTTTGATGCTTTCTGCATTATACAATATTTGCCAACGAGAATCCTTCAGTATTGCAAATCGAGACTTCATTTTTTTCTTTAGATTTTCAGCCTGAGGAATGCTGAACATATTCTTCCCTTTTGGTTTTCTAATTCCAGGTCTTTACACATGTCAGTATAATACTTGACTTCGCTATCTAGAGCTGCCCATTTAAATTTTCTGTTCAGGTCTTTAACTTCTTCATGTCTACCATTCACTTTCTACTACTGACTTCTAAAACAAGATGTATCTCTATCCTGAAGAGCAAGTTTCACAGTCTCTCCTGATAACCAATTTCATCTTTTCTTTTTTTCCTGTCTTTTAAATGACCTTCTGCTTTCTTCCTGTATGATAAAGTTGGTATTTTCCCATAGCTCTTCTTGTCTTCAGTCATTTGTGTCTGATGCATCAAATCTGTTCTTGAGCTGGTCTCTGTAAATTCAAGTGGGATATGTTCAAGGTCATATTTTGGTTCAACTGGACGATTTTTAATTTTCTTCAGCTTCAACCTGAATTTGCACATGAGCAACTGGCAGTCTGTTCCACAGTTCCACAGCATCTGGCCTAGTTTTGCCTGCCGACACTGAGCTTTTTTTATCTTCCCACAGATGTAATTAATTTGATTCCTGTGCGTGCCATCTAATGAGGCCCACGTGTGGCCTTTTATGTGGTTTTAAAAAGGTAATTGCAATGAGCAAGTAATTGGTGTTGCAAATTTCTATTACATAATCATCTCCAGCATCATTTGTATCATCAAGGCCATATATTCCAACTACTGATACTTCACATTCCAATCACCAGTAATTGTCAATACATCTTGATTGCATGTTTGATAAATTTCAGACTGAAGAAGTTGGTTGTTGTTGTTATGTGCCGTGGAGTCAGTTCCGACTCATAGCAACCCTGTACAGGGTTTCCAAAGCTGTGAATCTTTACGGGAGCAGAAAGCCTCATCTTTCTCCCACGGAACAGCTGGTAGTTTCAAACTGCTGACCTTGAGGTTCACAGCCCGATTCATAACCACTATGCTTCCAGAGCTCCTTGAAGAAGTTGGTAGAATTCTTCAATTTCATTATCACTGGCTTTAAGTGGTTAGTGCATAAATTTTAATAATAGTGGTATTAACTGATCTTCCTTGTAGGCATATGGATATTATCCTATCACAGGTAACATTATACTTCAAAGCAGATCTTGAAATGTCTTTTTGATGATGGCATTCTTGAACTTGCCATTTCCAGCATAGTAAATCATATGATTCTCAGATTAGAATGGGCATTGCCAGTCTATTTCCGCTCACTAGTGCCTAGGATATCCATCTTTATGTGTTCCATTTCATTTTTGACAGCTTCCAATTTACCTAGATTCATACTTCATACATTCCATGTTCCTATTATTAATGGATTTTTGCTGCTGTTTCTCCTCATTTTGAGTTGTGTCCTTTCAGCAAACGAAGGTTCTGAAAGCTTTACTCCATTCAAATCATCAAGGTCAACTCTACTTTGGGGAGGCAGCTCTAACCCTATCGCATTTTGAGTGCCTTCCAAACAGGGGCTCATCTTCCAGCACTACATATAACACTATTCTGGTGTCATTCATGATGTTTTCGTCTTCCAGCACTGTATCTTCTAAGGTTTTCAGTGGCTAAGGTGTAGTGCTGTGGGATAATGCACTCGACCTCAAGGTTAGTTTGAACTATAAGATTGGCAGTTCAAATTCACCAGCCAGTCCTCGGAAACTCCATACAGGGTCAGTTAGGAGTCGGAATTGACTTGACAGCACTTAACAAGAATTCCTGGTATGGAGCTGTAGGATAAACACTGAACTGTAACCACGAGGTCAGTGGTTCAAACCCACCAGCTTCTCCTCCGAAACCCTATACAGGGTCCCTGGGAGTCAAAACAGATTCAATTGCACTTAACAACAACTACGCACATTCAGAAGTATCTCACCTCTCCTGCTTCCTAGTCTGTCTTAGTCTTGAAGCTCCCTTGAAACCTATCCACCTTGGGTGACCTTGCTGGTATTTAAAATACTGATGGCATAGGTTCCAGCATCACCAAAGCATGCAAGCTACCACAGTACAACAAACCAAAAGATGAGTGGTGCATGAGCATCTTAGAGCACTTTAAAAACTGTTTACCTTGTATGTAAAATCCTTTGTGATTGATCTTCAGTGTACTCCCTTTCAAATGCTGTCTCCATTTAAGCCCCTCCCCTGAGTCTTCCCATTCTCTGACTTTCCAGTCACTGTGCTTTTCTTCCTACTGTTCCATGACGTTTTCTTCACTTCACTTTGCTGATATCCTGTACATATTCCTGCAAGCTTACATAAATGGCATGCTTAGGAAGCCTTCACAGACCTGCCCAGTGTACAATGATGCTTGATTCTCCCTGCGTTCCCCTAAACCATTGTTTAGGTATCTATTTGAATGCTCATCATCACCTGCCTTGTATCGCTGTGCATTTCCTATGTGTCTGTCTTCTCTCCTAGTTTATAAATTCCTAAGACTAAAAACATGCAGGGCAGAACATGCAGGGCTTGGCAGGGCAGTTAAAAAGACTTTGGATTTTATTCTAATTACAAGGGGAAGCCATTGAAGTGTTTTGCACATAGGAATTCTATGACCTGATTTATGCCATTATACTTATTACCGTGTGGAGAATAGACTGCCAGGGAGTTCGGATGGTAAGCTGACTGTCCCCTATGGCCCCTCTAGATCTACTCCTCTCCCTTTTCTACCTGGGCCCCAGGAAGCTGAACTATATAGACTGATTCAGTAAGTTCCCTTGCCCTCTAGTTTGGGTATTCATCCAACAGGGGCACATCTTCCAACCACTAGGAAGGAGGAAATCTCTTCAAATTATCCTGTTGGAGTGTGCCATCTGCATTCTGGGGCCTGATCAAACTAGAAACTTGGCAAGCCTCCCAAGGGGAGATGGCATTTATTTTGGATGAACTGTAAATGAATTTTTAAAAGCTAGTTCCCCAACCTGGATGCTTATTTCTTTATGAATGATGTTTATTTTGCAGGTAAGCTCATTTATTTTGGATGTATATCTGACAGTGTATGCTCATGGATTTAGGTATAAGGGAAAGGGTGATGAGAAAAGGAACAATTTCAAAGATAGTGCCTGAGTTTCTGCCTAAGATGTAGTGCCATTAAATGAATAGAGATGACTAAGAAAGGAACAGATTTTGGGTGAGGGTGATGGTGTAGCAGTAAGAGTTTCATTTCAGACAAATGTAGGTCAACATGACTCTTCACAGTTATGTGACATGTTGAGTAGACAAAGAAGCGAGCCCAAAGCATAAGATTTAAATTTTTGATTCGTCAGTTTACATTGGTTTCCAATGATTGTGGTTTCAACAAAATTATATTAAGCTCATGGAGTAATTTAAGTAATTCATAGAGTGGAAAGAATTGTGAGTACAGCCCCTAAATTTGGCAAATCCTTAGAAAATCAATAATTCACATGACTACTTATCTAGGTGTTAAAAAAAAAAAAAAAGCTCTGAGGAAGGATTCAGTAATAAAAGTTCTAACTAATCTGATGGTAGAATAACTATTTGTAAGTGGGAATTTGATAGAAATAAAAGAAGGCTGACCCTAAGAAGTCTAGTCATGCAACAAACTATAAAACCAAATTTAAAACCTTGTTGTTGTTGTTAAGTGCCGTTGAGTCGGTTCCGACCCATAGCGACCCTTTACAGGGTTTCCGAGGGTGTAAATCTTTACGGGAGTAGAAAGCCTCATCTTTCTCCCGCGGAGCGGCTGGTAGTTTCGAACCACTGACCTTAAGGTTTGCAGCCCGATTCGTAACCACTACGCTACCAGAGCTCCTTAATTACCCATAATTACAAGAAGAGTTTTGCTAAGTAAATGGGGTGGGATTCTTAGCCACTAATTTAAATTTCCCTCAACCACCGACTTCAAGTCCACAAACATTTATGTGAGAGCTTTTATCCAACATGGTAGTTGGTCCTAGCCATATTGAACCATACAAAAAATACTTTAAAAACTTTTTTTTTTCTTGGCAGAAGCTACTGAGCTAACTAGTCTGGGTACAAAATGAATCTAAGAAGTGAAATCCTTTAAGATTTTCTCAAGTTCTGCTAAATGCAAGCAAGAGGATTTCTTCCCTAATCAAAGTGCTAGGAGTCATCAAAAGGAGCAGAGAAGTTCAAGGCCTGGGTCACTCACTGCTTGTGTCATTGGAGCTAAGACCCTAGCTTGGTCCTTAGAGATGCAAAGCCCATGCTAGACCACCCCTTGGAAGGAACTGTTTATATCTGTAGTAACAACTGACCCAAAGACCACCACACAGAGTCTACAGCATGCCCTCTTACTCCAGGGTCATGGCTTAGCCTAAGAGATGGGTTCAAATGTAACCTTTAAGTTCCAGAATCAAAACTTAAGAAAAACACTATTCAGAGTCACCACAATGGAGATACAACATTTCAGATTGCTGGTCTTCAACGTGGATCATGGACCACCTTTTGGCAGTCAGAGATGACAAAATTGCATCTGAATCACAAAGCACTGCCCTCCTGTGGAGTGAAAGAGAATCACTAAGCAGAGTTGGCACTTATGGGACATGGGGTCCTCAGCACAAAGCCACAGCCAGATTACCCTCTACTGGTTTCTGTAAGCAGAGACGAGTTCCCACACCACAGGAGAGAGAACACTTATTTGGCTGCTCCCCCAGCTGTACCCACAACCTCCAATCCAGTAAATGTAGCACTGAATGAAAATAAGAGTCCTGATGTAGCACAGTAGGATAAGCACTGGACTGCTAACCTCAAGGTCAATAGGTCAAACCCATCAGCAGCTCCTAGAAACCCTATACAATAGGGGTTGTTGTAGTTGTTAAATGCCATCAAGTCGGTTCCGACTCATAACGACCCAGTATAGGGTTTCCAAGGAGTGACTGGTGAGCTAGAACCGCCAACCTTGTAGTTCAAACCAACCTTGCAGTGCAGCGAATTAACCCACAGTGCCACACCAGGACTCCATACACAGCAGGGGTAGAGAAACCTTTTTCTGCCAAGGGCCATGTGGATACTTATAACCTAATTGGTGGGCCATACAAAATTATCAACTTAAAAATGAGTGTGCTGTATTTGGATAGCTGGAACTGCAGTTGTCTTGGCGGGGCCAGAGCAAATGATTTTGCAGGTTTTATGCAGCCTGCGGTACTGGAAGTTCTCCACCCAGCTTTGCAGAGTCGCTGAGTTGGAACTGATTCAACGGCACTTAACAACACAACAACAGCGTGTAGCCTTATGTCACTTCATGTCTCTCCTCATCAGTGTTCTAATCTGTAAAGTGGGGCTAAGACCTGCCTCCTAAGGTGATTTCACCTGTTTTGCTAGTCATCTTTTAGTCAGTGGGTAGATCATTGATCCCAGCCATACTGAGTCATATAGAAAAGACATGCTCCCACTTCTGGGACTCAATAGTTATTTTCATCTCAAATTTTTCTAATTTTAATGCAAAAAGTATTTATTACCATTGGTTTTGCAGGTTAGAAAGGTTCTGACTTTAAAAGTCCTACTAGACAAAGTTGATATAAGGGAGACTTCAAAAAGTTCATGGAAAAGTTACATTATCTTTTCATTCCATTTTTCCATGAACTTTTTGAAGTCCCCTTGTAACTTCTCAAACTTCATTATCCAGTAGCTTTGTGACCTCAAGCCATTCACTTCTGCAAACAAAGGGCATATCTGCTCCAGTATGGTCTCTAGCAGAGAACTCTCAGGGTCCCAGATTTCTACTTCAATTTTTTTGATGCCCATTGGAGGCCTGGTGTGATGCTGTAGGGTGAAGCTCTGGACTGCAGGATTAGTTTGAACTGCAACATCTGTGACTCAAACTCACCAGCCACTCCTCAGAAACCCTATACAAGCTTGCTATGAGTCAAAACTGACTCAACAGCACTTAACAACAACACTGGAAAGGTGGAGACATTGTTGTCAACCCTAGCTACACAATGCAATTACCCAGGGAGCTTAAAAAAATGACAACGGATGTCTGATACCCAGTTTATAGAGTTTCTGACTTCATTGGTCTAAGGTACCTAGGCCTCAATACTTTGTGAAAACTCATGGGTGATTTAAAAATGCATCCAGTATTGAGATCCATGAAGTAGGAATAGAAAGCTGCAACCCTGCAGTATTCTAACTGGACTCAGGAATGTGTTGTCACTACCTTAGCCTTGACTGTGACTAACAAACCCTCTTGCAATTCTGAATGCCTCCTCCACAGCGCAGCCGACAGTGAGATCTGAAAGACAACCTGGTCAGAGCAGCTCCTTCCACTCAGACTCTCAGGCTTTTAAACCCAGGGCCTACTCCCACAGCAAGCTGGTGGACAGCAAGCTAAGGAGAGCAGGGTAAAAATCGTTGCTATCCAGTTAATTCCAACTCGAGACAAACATGTGTGTGTAAAAGTGGAACTGTGCTCTGTGACATGGGCTTTTTTATTTAAAAAAAAAGAAAGAAAACGTGAAACTGTCACAAAAAAGCTTGTCATCTGTACATGAGGGCGATGCTAATCTTTTCCATACCATTATAATTTTATAATGGTGTTAAGTGCCGCCGAGTTGGATCCAACTTATAACAACCCTGTATAGGGTTTCTGAGGAACAGCTGATGAGTTTCAGTCACCAACCTTGAGGTTCAAACCAACCTTGCAGTTCAGTGTTTACCATACAGTGCCAAAGTGAGTACTCTAAGGATTTTTGGTGGCTGAGTTTTCAGATGTAAATGATTTGGCCTGCCTTTGGAAATGCCACTGGACGGATTTGAACTACCCACGGGTAGTTTAGCAACCAAGTACATTAGCTGTTTGCACCACACCCTGGATGTCTCAGACAGTTAAGTGTTTGGTTACTAACCAGAAGATTGGTCATCTGAATTCGCCCAGAGGGACCAGAGTTGAAAGACCTGGCCTGCTCCTTCCATAAGATCACAGCCACTGAAAACTCTGGGAAGGGCAGCTCTACTCTAACACATGGGTCAACAAGTAGAGTAAGCAGAGTACTTCCAAAACTATTGCCCTTTCCCATCAAGTCAGTCCAGACTCATAGTGACTCTAAATGACAGAGTAGAACTGCTCAATAGAGTTCCCAAGGCTGTAAATATTTACAGAAGAAGACTGTCACATCTTTCTGCTGCAGAGCAAATGGTGGGCTTGAACCAAGAACTTAACACTCTGCTACCAGGGCTCCTTATTACAGCCTTGTTCTTGTTGTTAGGTGCCATTGAGTCAGTTCCAACACATAACAATCACGTGTATAACAGAACAAAACCCTAACTGGTCCTACACCATCCTCACAATTGTTACTATGTTGGAACCCACTGGTGGCTGTCGCTGTGCCAACCCAGCTTGTTGGGGGTCTTCCTCCTTTTCACTGACCCTCCACTCTGCCAAGCATAATGTCCTTCTTCTAAGATTGATCCTTCCTGGCATTATGTCCAAAGTACAAGAGACAAAGTCTTGTCATCCTTTCTAAGGATCATTCTGAAATTCTTATTCCAGAACAAATTTGTTTGTTCTTCTAGCCATCCATGATATTTTCAATATTCTTCATCAACACCATAATTCAAATACGTCAATTCTTCTGTGGTCTTCCTTATCCATTGTCCAACTTGTACATGCATGTGAGGCTGTTGGCTTGGGTCAGACACATCTTAGTCTTCAAACTGAAATCTTTGCTCTTTAATACTTTCAAGAGGTCTTTTGCCGCAGATTTGCCTAATGCAATATGTTGCTTGATTTCTTGACTGCTGCTTCCATGAGTGTTCATTGTGGATCCCAGCAAAATAGAGTCCTTGACAACTTCAATCTTTTCTCCATTTATCATGATGTTATTTATTGGTCAAGTTGTGAGGATTTTTGTTTTCTTTATATTGAGATGTAATCTATACAGCAGGTTGTAGTCTTTGATCTTCATTAGTAAATATCTCAAGTCCTCTTTGCTTCCAGCAAGTAATGTGGTATCATCCGCATATTGCAGGTTGTTAATGAGCCTTTCTCCAATCCTGATGCTGTGTTCTTCTTCATATAATCCAGCTTCTCAGATTATTTTTTCAGCATACAGATTGAATGAATATGATGAAAGAATACAATCCTGACACACACCTTTCCTGATATCAAACTATTCAGTATCCCCATGTTATGTTTGAATGTCTGCCTCTTTGTCTATGTACGTGTTCCTCATGAGCACAATCAAGTGCTCTGGAAGTCCCGTTCTTTGCCACATGATCTGTAGTTTGTTATGATCCACACAGTTGAATGCCTTTCATAGTCAATAAAGAAAAAGTAAATGTCTTTCTGGTAGTCTCTGCTTTCAGCTGAGACTATCTTACATCAGCAATGATATCCCTCGTTCCATGACCTCTTCTGAATCTGGCTTGGATTTCTGACCCCTCCCTGTTGATGTACTGCTGCAAACATTTTTGAATTATCATCAGCAATATTTTACTTGCAAGTGGTATTAATGATATTGTTTGTTGATTTCCACATTGCTGGGTCACCTTTCTTTAGAATGGGCACAAATATAAATCTCTTGCAATTGGTTAGCCAGGTAGTTGTCTTCTAAATTTCTTGGCATAGATGAGTAAACACTTTCAGCAGTGCATCAGTTTAAGATTTCAGTTTGTATTCCATCAACTCCGGGAGCATTGCTTTTCACCAATGGCTTCCGTGCAGCTTGGACTTCATCCTTCAGTAGCATCAGTTATTGATCATATGCTTCCTCATGAAATTGGTAAACATCACCTATTTGTTTTACTTTGACTCTGTATTCCTTCCATTTTTTGATGCTTTCTGCATCATTAAATATTTTGTCCATAGAATCCTTCAATATTTAAAGTCAAAGTTTGAATTTTCTCTTCAGTATATTCAGCTTGAGAAATGCTGTGTTCATCCCTTTGGGTTTTCTAACTACAGATTTTTGCACGTTCATTATAATGCTTGACTCTTCTCAAGCTGCCCTATGAAATTTTCTGTTCAGCTCTTTTGCTTCATCATTTCTTCCAATTGATTTAGCTCCTTTATATTCAAGAGCAAATTTCAGAGTCTCTTCTGACATTCAGTTTTGTCCTTCTTTCCCTGTCTTTTTAATGCCCGTTTGCTTTCTTCACATCTGATGTTATTGATGTCATCCAACAACTCCCCTTGTCTTCCCTCATTAGTGCCGAATGCATCAATCTATTCTTGGGATGGTCTCTAAATTCAGGTGGTGTGTGTTCAAGGTCAAATTTTGGCTCTCATGGACTTGTTTTTTTATTTATTTATTTAGCTTCAAACTAAACTTGCATGTGAGAAATTGATGGTCTATTTCCCAGTTGGCTCCTGGCCTTGTTTTGTCTGATGATATTAAGCGTTGCCATTATCTCTTATCCCAGATGTAGTCAGTTTGATTCCTGTATATTCCATTTCATGAGGTCCGTGTGTGCAGTCACCATTTATATTATTGAAAATAGGTATTTGTAATGAGTAAGTTATTGGTCTTGCAAAATTCTGTCATGCAATCGCTAACATTGTGTGTATCACCAAGACTATAGTTTCCAATGGTCCTTTTCTCTTGATTTCCAACTTTCCATTCCAATCGCCAGTAATTATCAATGCATCTTGATTGCATGATTGATCAGTTTCAGACTGAAGAAGTTGGTAGAATTCTTTAATTTCTTCATCATGTACTCTAGCAGTTGGTGCATAAATTTGAATACTAGTTGTTTTCAGTCATCTTCCTTGTTGTGCTGGTGCTGGTTGTGTGTTATCAAGTTGATTCCAACTCACAGTGACTCTGTAGAGAGTTTCCAAGGCTGTAAATCTTTATGGAAGCAAGAAAGTCTCATCTTTCTCCTGCAGAGTGGCTGGTGGATTTGAATTGCTGGCCTTGTGGTTAGCAGCCCAGTATAACCCACTGTGCCACCAGAGCTCGTAAGTCTTCCTTGTGTAGGTATAAGGACATTATCCTGTCATAGACAGCATTGTACTTCCTAGATCTTGAAATGTTTTTTGTTTTATGATGAATGTGACACCATTGCTCTTTAGTTATCCTGGGCATAATCAACTATATGATTGTCCAATTCAACGTGACCAGTCCCAGTCCATTTCAGCTCACTGATGGCTAATATATTGATCTTTGTGCATCCCATTTCATTTTTGATGCTTTACAATTTTTTTAGATTGTGACATCATTCATTCCATGTTCCAGTTATTAATTGGATGTTGGAAGTTGTTTCTTCTCATTTTGAATAGTGCCTCATCTGCAAATGAAAAGTCTGGAAACTCTGCTCCACCTACTTCATTATTTTAGACTCTACTGTGAGGCAGTATCTCTTCCCCTGTTACATTTTGCGTGTCTTCCAACCTGAGAGACTCATTTCCTTGCACTATATCAGACAATGTTGCACTCCTATTCAGATGCTTTTCATTGGTCAACCACTCAGAAGTGGTCTGCCTCTCCTACTTCCTAGTCAAGCTTAGTCTCGATGCTCCACTGAAATCTGTCCACCATGGGTGACCCTGCTGTTGTGTTAAATATCAATGGCATCATTTCCAGCATCGCAGCAATATATAATCCACCACAGAAGGACAAAGTGACAGAGGAGTGGTGACTTTACAGTCATTAACTGATATAGCAACTAGGATCAAATATGATAGAGGGTGACAGAAAATCTGAAACAACAATGGCTCAAATAAAATAGGAATATCACATTCTCACCCTCTCTTTCTCTTTCTCCCTCCCCTCTCTCCCTCTTTGCTCTTTCTTTCTCTCCCTTCTGTTCTCCCTCCCCACTTACCCTGCTATCATAAATGTAGGCAGTCCAGGGATACCATTGTAGTTTCACAATCAAGAATCCAGTCTCCTTCTACCTTTTTCCTATCACAGTCCATGATGGAAGCTTACATTTCAGACATCATTTTCTCCAGCCAGCTAAGAGAAAAAGGGGAAGGAAAGAGATGCCACGTTCTCGTAATAGGCACTTCCTTGAAATTGCACACAACCCTTCCATAGTCACAGGGCCATGTCTGTTTTCAAAGGAGGTTGGTGAGTGTGGTCTTTATTAAGAAAACTCATGGGCCTACCTAAAAAATGGGGCTCTTTGACTACGGAAAGAGAGGAGGCAGCAGTTACTTGGAAACAGCTGACAATCTTTGCTACAGGGGGGCTCTAGTGACCTTTAAGCAGCTAGATTATAGCTATTAAGGAATTTGTAAACAATATGTTTGATTGGGGTCCTGCTTGCAAACCCCTGGAACGAGACCATTTTTCTTACATCCTAAATTCAAGACATATGACTTCCACTGCCCTAAGAAATCACTGATCCTATAAGAAACGGGTTCTAAGATAGAGTTCTTCAGAAAATTTGACCCTTAATCAAATGACTGTCCAATGTGGTAGAATGGATGTTTATGCTTGAGGCAGAGAGACTGGGGCTCTCGTCTCTGTAGATGAGTGTCTCCAGAGTTAAAGTGATGACAGAAGCATGCTGTTGTTGGTTCTGAAAGCAGCACAGATTCTTTTCATTGGATTGTAAAGGCATTTGATACTCTATTATACTAACCTTTTAAACCAGGAGCAACGTTCTAAACTTTAAAGGCCCTTGAAATTCCTGGATGATCTAGCTAAATACTTGGGATAAAGAGTGGAATGTGTAGATCTTGTAACAAAATTCTTTGGACTAGTTCCTGTTTTTTTTCTTCTTCTTAATATTCTTTTTTCTTCGGCTCTCAACTGAGGCAAAGTGAAGGTAAGACTTTGTGGTTAGAACAGTCTAGTTCCTGTGTTGGGTTGACCTTCTCTTTCTTCCTTTTGCAGTGTTCCAGGACATGCGGAGGGGGCATTCAGAAACGCGAGGTTCTGTGCAAACAGCGCATGGCTGATGGCAGCTTCTTGGAGCTTCCTGAGACCTTCTGTTCATCCTCAAAGCTGACCTCCCAGCAAGCCTGCAGGAAAGATGACTGCCCCAGTGAGTGGCTGCTCTCCGACTGGACAGAGGTATGTTTGTGTTCCTCAGAAGGGGAATGTGGTTGAGGTACAGGAGGAAAATAAGACACCCCCAGGCGTAAGCATACAGAAGGCTAGAACAGAAAGAACAATCCTCCTAACATTACGGAGCAGTACATTTATAACCATATCTACCACAGAGTGTAACTGGATTTTAACTAGGCTGTGGGGACCTTGCCCAGTGTCTTAACTTGCTTTTGTTGTAACAAAAGCATCAAAGTGGGTGGTTTTAAAGAACAGAAATTTATTTTCTCACCATTTAGGAGGCTGAAAGTTCAAATTTAGGACATGGGTTCTACAGGCATACTCTTTCTCTGTCATCTCTGGGGGAGATCTCTTTCAGTTTCTGTGACTTGGCATTCCATGAGTCTTTGTTAATCTCCACATGGCATGTGTCTTCCCCTCCATCTGTACTTACTTGTAATCTCTTTTTCTACCTCAAAATGAGTTGGTTCAAAGCATACCTTACACTGATATGGCCTCCTTTTCATAATAAGTAACCCCCGTTCTCAAATAAGATTACCATCACAGGTATAAACCCATGTCTATAGATGTTAACTCATAGTGATCCTACAGAATTGAGCAAGCCTAATGCAACAGGCTTGTTTAAGTTATTTTTAAAAGCAAAGATGTCACCTTGAGACTAAGGAGCACCTAACTCAAACTCGGGCTTTTTGATCACCTCATATGTATGAGGAAGCTGGAAAAGTTGATGCCTCTGAATTATGGTGTTGGTAACTAAGATTGGATATAATACCCTGGACTGCCAGAAATAGAAACAAATCTGTGTTAGAGGAGGCTTTGGAAGAAGCGTAGCCATAGTGCTCCGTAGAAGCGAGGGTGGTGAGACACTAACTTTGGACATGTTATCAGGAGGAACCAGTCCCTGGAAGAGGAAATCTTGCTTGGTAAAGTAGAGGGTCAGCGAAAAAGAGGAAGACCCCCTCCCAATGAAATGGACTGACACCTTGGCCGTAAGAGTGGGCTCAACATAGCAACGACTTTGAGGCTGGCACAGGACCGAGCAGTAGTTTTGTTCTGTTTTACGTAGGGTCGCTATGAGTCGTGACCAACTCATTGACACCCAGCAAAAACCCTTTCTGGAAGCTGCCTACTCCATCTTTCTTCCACAGAGTAGCTAGTGGGTTCAAATTCTCTGTTCACACCTGAGCACTCAACCACAGTATCACCAGGATTTACTTATTTTTGTAGGACACATTCAGAACATAACATCCAGCATTTGGAGCATGGATTGTAGATGGATGGGATTCTTTTCAGGCCACTGTATTTTTCTTCCTGTTTCTCCACACCCTCCCTGCTTGACCTCCATGCACCTCTTACTCCAGATGTTTCTAGTCTCTACTCTGGAATGGCAGAGCCTTTCTAGTTCTTCTTTTCCAAGTTACGGCACAATAAAGAACATGATTTATTAGGAAAAGAATGTCAGGGAAATCCTGCCTCTTTCTTGTCAGTTTCCTGGCTCTCAAACTTCAGCCATTTCCCAGCAAGAGAACTTGATTTCCCCTGTTGCCCTGAATTTGGGGAGGTGATTACATCAGCAGTCACCATTCCTGACTTGGCCTCATAAATTAGGGTTAAAACCCCAACTTCCTTATTTTCCTAACTAGTTCCCATTTGAATGCTTGCACATATTAATTATGCATAGCCTGTTTCAATTTGTGTGTTTCTAGATGCAGAGAGAAACACCAAAAATCAGTGTAACCGAATATGTTTATTGCAAGTAGATACAGTGCACATCAGGCAACCTCAGCCTGGAAAGCATCTGGACTTTGCTCTGGAGAGGTGATGGTGAAACCCAGGTTGCCTAGATCACTGTCATGTTAATTCCTCAGGAGAGGGCATCAGAACATGCCCAGGGCTACAGGGTCTCTAGGTTGTGAACAGAGAGTCAAAAAGGACATGATACTCCGACCCTGGGATTTCTACTCCTCAAACTTGCAGCTGCACAGATCCCTTTCTAAAGGAGCCCTAAGTCTAAGGCAAACGATTTCTGATAAACTGATTACTCTAGTCCTGGTGTGGTACTGTGGGCTAATGCGTCAGATTGCAAAGTCGTTTGAACTGTAGGTCGGTGGTCCAAGCTCACCAGCTGCTCCTTGGAAACCCTACACAGGGTCACTATGGGTTAGAATCAACTCAACAGCACTTAACAACAACAACAACAACATGGTAATTGTTTAACTTGAAGGTAACTTAAGGAAAACTGTTTCTTAAAGGTTCACAAGGGCACTGAGGGGCCGACAGCCTGACTGGGTGGCCCGCCGCAGCTTCAGGAACCCAGAAATCTGAATTCTAGGAGCCCTAACACTGTTCCTCACAGACCTTGCCACTTCTCTGAGTTCTCAGCAACACCCCCACCTTCAGAAACCTGTGTGGCTTCCATAGAGACATCCCGACAAAATGATTG
Source organism: Chrysochloris asiatica (assembly GCF_000296735.1). NCBI lineage: Eukaryota > Metazoa > Chordata > Mammalia > Afrosoricida > Chrysochloridae > Chrysochloris > Chrysochloris asiatica. Next base: position 7,888,713 of record NW_006408583.1, on the reverse strand, counting down.
CCTCATAAGCAGATTTAACCAAGAACCAAAGCATTATGCCTGAAGTGAAAAATCTCTGTGTCAAAACCTGATTCAGCACCATCCCTTTTGTTTTTATATGAACATTTGAATTGGCCTCACTGACCCCCTTCCCTTTCTTGTCTGATATACAGCTCTCAGCATGGTGCTGCTGCTAGCTGAAATACATCGCAGAGACATTTACTTCCACAGATGGGAAAACTGCCTCTGAAAATTAAGATACCCGCTTTTGAAACAGATGCTTAGAATCCTTGCCCCACTGAATGTTGACCTATATGGATTTCCATCAGATGGTGTGCCAGATAAGGACATTACCATTGAACCTGCTGCCTTTGAATCAGTTCTAACTTACAGTGACCCTGTAAGAGAGTAAAGTGCTCCATGAGATTTCCAAGGCTGTTAATCTTCACAGAAACAGATTCCCAGAGCTCTCTCCCATGGAGTGGCTGATGGGTTAGAGGCCATGTGCTCAACTACTGCTCCAACTTCTACATTATTAGAGGGTCATAGTTTGGCAGTAAAATCACCTTCTGGTAGAAATCTCTCAAATGTCTTAGAACAGAAGAGAATGATTGCTTTTTCATATTTCAGATACAGTTTGATTTCAGCAGGATAAATGATTAAGAACGTGGACATAAAATTTTAATGTTCTAATGCCTTGCTTTCTGTCTTCTCACTGATGGAGGGCATTTTCTGAGGAAATTAGGAAGAAATATTGTTTACATTTCCTCATAGCAAGATTTGTGTCTTATTATCTCACAAGATGAGTTTGATGACTAAGTGTTATAGTTTTACTTTTGTATTAAAGCATGATATTAACAAGAACACACCTACCAAAATGAAGAAGACTGTGAAGTGAATGAGTGTGTATGTGCATGGATGTGTTGTCAGTAGCAGTTTTTCCATGAGGATGTTAATTTGGGGCATGTGATTCTATATGAGCAAAATCATAATAAAAGTAGCATTGCAGAAAAGAGCACTGTTCCATTCCACAAATGAGTCTAGAGAGGGACGTTCGCCCAGTGGAGTCCTGTCAAGGCCATTACTTTGCTAAGCCTGTCAGGTGATACTTCATCATAAATGGGGTGATCTGGAAGGGGCTTGTGCACATTATAATTATCTTCCTACCTGTGGCCTCTGGAACATGTGGGATGCAGAGAAGTCAGAAAAATGTTCTTTTCAACCTGCAAATTTGAAGGAGGGACCCTTGTGATTAGGAGCTAAGGAAAAGTAGCTGCTAGATTGTGGTTCCGTTAAGTAAAACAAGACTTTAGAACAGTATAGTGTGTGGTTAGGAATTCAGACTCTTATAAGACAAGCAAACTTACTTTCAAATCCTGACTGACTCTGCCACTTAGTGGGTACTTAGCATTGGGCTTAATAAGTTAACTGGTGTTGCACCAGTTAGTGCACACAGCTGTGAACTGAAAGGTGGATGATTAGATCCCACCCCGTCACTGCACAGGTGAAAGACCTTGTGATCTGCTCTCACTGAAAAATGTTGTTGTTGTTGTTAGGTGTCATCAAGTCGGTACCAACACATAGTGACCCTATACCCAACAGAACAAAACACTGCCCAGTCCTGGGCCAACCTCACAATCGTTGCTACGTTTAAGCCCTTCAATGCTGCCACTGTGCCAACCCATCTCGCTAGGGGCCTTCCTCTTTTTCTCCAACCCTCCACCTTACCAAACATGATCTCCTTCACCAGTGACTAGACCCTCCTAACAATCTGTCTGAAGTATGAGAGACGTGTTGGAGAAGAATATTGAATGTACCATGGACTGCCCAAAGAATTTGTTGGAAGAAATACAGCCAGAGTGCTGACTAAGAACACAGTCTAGAAAACCCTACTCGGTCACATGGTGTCACTCCGAGTCAGAAATGTACTCAACCAGCACCTTACAACAACAGTAACAACAGACCTTCATTGTTGTTGTTGTTAAGTGCCATTGAGTCGGTTCCAACCTATAGCAACCCTGTATAGGGTTTCCAAGGACCCATTGGTGAGCTCGAACCACTGACCTTGCAGTTCAAAGGGCTTTACAGTCTGGTGCATTAACCCACAGCGCCACACCAGGACTCCAGTAACATGAAGATGATAATACTGCTCCCTGTGTGTGGCTATTGGGAGGTTTAAAGTAAATGAGGCATATCAAGTACTTTGTGTCTATTAAAGATTAAGTTTTGTTATTGTAATGATTCTCTTCTTTTCCTGCTCAATGTCAGGAAAAAATAACATAAAAGGAAGCCGTTAAGTTGACTGGCTGAACCCAAGCCTGCTGGTTTTACTCTTCTCCCTCAAGAGGAGATTTCATTTTGGGAACTAAGAGCAGTTACAGGAGCCCTGTAGTGCGGTTGTGACACTGAAAGGTCGCTGGTTTGAACCCACATTTGTAAGAAAAAAAAAACCCTTAGAAGCCCCATTCATGAGGCAGTTCTATTTTGTCTTATAGTGTCTCTATGAATCTGTACTCAATATTGCACAATAACAGGAATAGTTAGTCCTTACCCAAGGAATGCTACTGGGTTCTAAATTAGCTGTGCTGATGAAATTCCAGATACCGGGGAGGAACTGGAATCACGAGAAGTCATCACCAAATCTCCGGGATTAACTCATTCTGTTGTTGTTGTTAAGTGCCGTTGAATCGATTCCGACCCATAGCGACCCTGTATAGGGTTTCCGAGGAGCAGCTGGTGAGCTTGAACCGCCGCCACCTTGCAGTTCAAACGGCTTTGCAGTCTGACGCATTAACCCACAGCACCACACCAGGACTCCTGTTAGTGCCATACAAAAATGCTCCTGGCGGGGGGGGGGGGGTTCTCAGTCTCCAAGGAGGCCCAGTCATCCCAACAGCCATTCCCTTAGCCCTCTAATTGACAGGAGACATACATTCCATAGCCCTTGGAAGGTTCCCCTTAGAGAAGGAAGACCTGGATGATATATGGGTGTTTTTCATCTTCAACTATCTGGGTTCCATCTCCTGGTTGCTGCATAGAATCCCTCAGAGATGTTACTATGCCAAAGCTTCTTTAAGCACTTCAAATAAAATTACTTTCAGAATCTATTCTGAGAGCAATACCTCTCAAAAGGTCAGACCTCTTAAAAAAAATTTAAAAAACTCGTTCTTCTATCTCCTGAAAGAGTTGGTTATTAAATATTTGTAAGTCATATTTTTATGGACATTGTTCCCCACCCCACCAAAAAAAAATTAAAAATTTTAATTAAAGTCAGGATAGTTAGAGCTAAAAGGAGCTTAGAAGATCCTGTTGCTTAACTGGTATTTTTTAGAAACATAAAGCCACAAACCACTTTTTAAAATTAAATGCTACTGGGAAGCCAAAAATCTAAAGCAGATAGAATTGGAGCTTTTTTGGTTAAGATGTGTGTGGATAGGGCTCCCAGTTCTCCAGTGGTTCGGTATCCCCACCACCTAAGAAGCCCATGAATCTCTTCCATTAGTTAAAGGAACATACTTCGAGCATCTTTATTCTAGTCCAGCTTTTCCCAATTTTGTTATTGTTGTTAAGTGCCATCGAGTCGGTTCTGACCCATAGCGACCCTGTACAGGGTTTCCGAGGGTTTTCCCAATTTAGAGATGTGGAAATTGAGGCTAGAGAAAGAACTTGACCGAAGTCAGAAACAGATCTGCAAACCCATAGCCTACTTATTTTACCTTTTCCTATGTGGTAGCACTAAAGTAACATACTTTCCAATTTTTCAGGCTCTTCCCCCCCCCCATCTAAAATTACCCTGGCTTTGGTACTGCCATTTACAATAAAATAAATGAGTCTGAAAATCCCTATCATTGGGGAGAGGTGGGGGGACAAAAGCAGTGGGTTTGAATCTCTTGCATCTTAAATTTCCTTTAAGGTGGGATATCACATCAGCATTGCACAGAATGGTGTCACTTCAATGTGTTGGCATATAACACTGAAAATATATTTCTGGGTTTGTTTGGGCTTTTTAACCAACATTTGTCAAGTTAATGTGGCACACAGCCATGATCCTAAGTCCCTAGTTCAGGTCTTTATCATCTCACTCCTGGACTACTGTCGCAACCTTCTTAACTGATGTTCCCGCCTCCCATCCATCTCCTGCTCCCGTCCTTTCCCTGCATTGTTGCCAGATTAACCTTCTCAAAACACCTCTTTCATCATGTTACTCCTCCCTTCAATGGCTCCTCATTGCTTTATGGACCAATTCCAAGCCGCCTGTCTAGAGATTAAAGGTCTCCAGATCTGGCCCCAGACTGCCTCTTGAGCTTTCTGGCACTTTCAGCTTGGTTCGTCTATTCAATCAAACTTTTTAATTCCAACTCCAAGCTGCCCTTACACTTCTCCACTGAAGTCTTTACCTTCGTTCTGGCCATTTCTCTGCCTCACATGCTCAATCCTGGGTTCTACACTCACCCAGACTTCACCGATCTTCAAGCCCTAGGTCAGAGCATTCTTGGTGTGTCATATACCTCATGCCCTGTATTTGCATGAATTTGCCCTTTTTTCTCCACCAGTGCTCCACGACCTGCGGTGAGGGTACCCAGACTCGCAGCGCCATTTGCCGGAGAGTACTGAAAACTGGGATCTCAACCATTATCAACTCTACCCTGTGCCCACCTCTACCTTTCTCTTCTTCCATCAGACCCTGTATGCTGGCAACCTGTGCAAGTGAGTGTGTCACTGGTTCTGGGCATGGGGTGGTGGAACCCACAGAGCAGTATCCCTAGTCTTGAAGTAACCTGCCCTACACCTAAGACCAGTGAGAGATGGAAACAGAGTCTTAGTTCACATGGCCAGGTTGAATTCTCTTCTCCACTGGAAAAACAGTTTGCAGGGGGCAGAGCAAAATGTACTTGCTTGGCAGGCAGAGATCTGGAAGCTGAAGGCAGCCTTTTACTAATGAAGTCTAATGTTATCCACCCTGGGGTTTTAAACTACTCTAAACAGATTTGTTCTGTTCAGTATTAGCCCCCAGAGTTGTAACACTTCTAGACTCTCCTCACCAACTACTTTAGGGCCCTGGAGCTTTGCAAGACTGAAAATGTAAACATTGTATTGGGAACATTCTCCTTCCCTTTGACCTCTGCCTCTTTTTATGATGCTGGTTTTAATTTTTTTTTTTTTTTTTTTTTTTTTTAGCCCTTTTAATGAGAGAGACTGCCTTCCCCAAGGTCTCTTCCATCTAGAAACCCGAATCTTGGCTTCAGAGTTAGAAGGACCTGCAGCTGATAAACAGGTAGCTCAGCTGCATCTCCTTAGAGCTCCAGGCTCTGATTGGGTCAGCAGCCTTGTGGGCCACAGCTGGTAGCCATATAGGGCAGTAGATGCCTTCCCTGAGCAAAGGAAACACGAGAGTTTCTTGGTTTGGTTTGGTTTAGTTTGGTTTTTCTCTCTTCTCACTTGTGTCCCTCCTTCTTGTTTTATCTTCTCTTTGTCCTTTCCTTTTCTGGCCCACCTGTCTTTGCCTCTCGCACCTTTCTCTGCTCTCTCCTTCTCTTTCATCTGTCTGGCTCCACTTCCATCCTAATCATTTCGTTAGGGCCTGGGCAGCCGGTCACAAAGCACAGCCCTCACATTGCCGCCTTGAGGAAAATCTACATCCAGACGCGCAGGCAGAGGAAGCTGCACTTCGTCGTGGGGGGATTCGCGTACCTGCTCCCCAAGACCTCTGTGGTGCTCCGCTGCCCCACACGGAGGTTCCGCAAGCCCCTCATCACCTGGGAGAAAGATGGCCAGCACCTTATCAGCTCCGCTCACGTTACGGTGGCCCCTTTTGGCTACCTGAAGATCCATCGCCTCAAGCCCTCGGACGCAGGCATGTACGCCTGTTCTGCAGGGCCAGCCCGGGAGCAGTTTGTCATCAAGCTCATTGGAGGCAACAGGAAGCTGGTGGCCCGGCCTTTGAGCTTGAGGAGTGAGGAAGAGACCCTCGCAGTGAGGAAAGTCGGTCCAAACGAGGCTCTGCGGGCCCACAAACACCAGAATGGAATCTTCTCCAATGGCAGCAAGGCGGAGAAGCGAGGCCTCACTGTAGACCCAGGCAGCCGTTATGATGACATTGTATCCCGGCTGCTGGAGCAAGGGGGCTGGCCCAGAGAGCTCCTCGCCTCCTGGGAGGTCCAGGACTCCATGGAAAGAAACGCGTCCTCCGAGGAGGACCCGAATGCTGAGCAGGCCCTGCTGCGCCTGCCCTTCACCTTGGTGACGGAGCAGAGGCGCCTGGACGACATCCTCAGCAACCTCTCCCAACAGCCTGAGGAGCTGCGTGACATCTACAGTAAGCACCTGGTGGCCCAACTGGCCCAGGAGATCTTCCGCAGTCACCTGGAGCACCAGGATGTGTTCCTCAAGCCCTCGGAGCGGAGGATTGCCCCTGTGGCCATCCCCCCTCACAAACACGTGTCTGGCTTCAGCAGCTCCCTCCGCACCTCTTCGTCTGGGGAGGCCGGGGGCAGCTCTCGCAGACCACACCGCAAACCCACCATCTTGCGGAAGATCTCAGCTGCCCAGCACCTCTCGGCTTCTGAAGTGGTCACCCATCTTGGACAGACTGTGGCCCTGGCCAGTGGAACACTGAGTGTCCTCCTACACTGTGAGGCCATAGGCAACCCGAGACCGACCATCAGCTGGACCAGGAATGGAGAAGAGGTTCAGTTCAACAACAGGTGAGTCTTGCAGCTATCTGGTCTAGCAAAGAGGTGGGAACAAGGGAGGAACAAGGGGCTACATCTTGCCCAAGTCATCTTGTGCTTACTTCCTTCAAGGTGTTTCCAAAGGTAGGACTTAGAGCATCAGCCATGGGATACATCCTGGGTCTTAGATTCTCCTTCAGCACTGATAAACAGTTGATCCAGAGACAAGTCGGGTTCTTCTCTAAACAGAATGTTCTTCTCATCTTTATATGGTGACAGCAACCTTACCTCCCCACTCCTTTTCCCAGAGGGCCTATAGATTAAATAAATGAGAAACTCTCTGTATAGCTTTGAAATTTGTACAGAAAGATATCCCTAACATATTGTGAGATAGGACCCAGTGAACAGCTTCAAGCCCATGACACTATCTGTGTGTGGTCTTCCAGGACTGGGAGGTGACTGCAGCCATGGCATGCTACTCTCTGTGGTTGAGCCATCTTCTGTCTGGGCCAGACAAGTCATTTGTTCCAGAAAGCTTTCATTCCTGCTTGGCCTGATGATCTGTTATTTTAATCCTGTTTGTTTGGTGCCTTGCTTATATTTTGCTTTGATTTATGGGGACGGCAGCATGTGTCACTTACTGGTTTCCTTGAGCCATGTTGTTATTGTTAGTTGCTATCTAGTCGAGCCCCAACTCATGGTGACCCCAGTGTTACAGAGGATGACTGATCCAGGGATTTCTGTATTTGTATATTTATTACTTCTATATTAAAGATGGAACAGACCATCAATTAGTCATAGCAAATTCAAACTGAAGCTGAAGAAGATGAAAACAAGTCCACAAGAGCCAAAATATGACCTTGAATTTATCCCACCTGAATTTAGAGATCATCTGAAGAACAGATTTGATACTTTAAACACTAAAGACCGAAGACCAGAAGACTTGTGAGATGACATCAAGAACATCATATATGAAGAAAGCAAAAATTCATTAAGAAGACAAGAAAGAAGGAACAGGTCAAAATGGATGTCAGAAGAGGCACTGAAACTTGCTCTCCAGCTCCACTAAAGCAAATGGAAGAAATGAGGAGGTCCAAGAGCTAAATAGAAAATTTCAAAGATCAGCTCAAGAAGATAAAGTCAGATATTAAAAAAAAATGTGCAAAGATCTGGAATCAGAAAAACAAAAAGGAAGAACACACTCAGCATTTCTCAAGCTAAGGGAACTGAAGAAAAAATTCAAGCCTCGACTTTTATTATTGAAAGATTCACTGGGCAAATTATTAAATGATGCAGAAAGCATCAAGAGAAGATGGAAGGAATACACAGTCACTGTACCA
>NW_006408583.1:7854572-7879220 GCF_000296735.1 Chrysochloris asiatica | reverse complement strand
TCTTACAGAAGAAATTCACCACAACTTGCCTCCATAGGAGGAGTCCTGGTGGCACTGCAGAATAAGTACTGGACTGCTAACTGGACAGCCACTCCACAGGATAAAGATGAGACAACATGCTTCCATAAATAATTACAGCCTCGGAAACCCAATACAGGGTTGCTATGAGTCGGATCGATTGAGTGATGTTGGGTGTTTTGCTCTTGAGAAGTTTCAAACCAGTCAGACTTTAGGTGAGCGAACATTTGCAAACTTCTTTAATCTCCGACAATCCTCCTTGGACCATATCCATCCATTAAGTGAAATGAATAGATGTAGAAGAAGTAATAATAATATTTATAATGCCCTGGTGGCACAGTGGATAAGTGCTCAAGTGCTAACCAAATGATCAGTGGTTTGAAAGCCAGTCAGAGAAAGATGTGGCAATCTGCTTCCTCAAAGATTATTGTTTGTGTTGTTGTTGTTATGTGCCATAGAGTCGGTTCCGACCCATAGCGACCCTGCATAGGGTTTCCGAGGGTGTAAATCTTTACGGGAGTAGTTAGGGGCTGTCAAATTGGTTCCAATTTACAGCAGCAATGCTGTGAACAAGAGAACAAAACCTGCCTGGTCCTATGCCATCCTCACTGTTCCTGCTACACTTAAGACCATTGCTGCAGCTACCGTGTCAATCCATGCCTTTGAGGGACTTCCTCGTTTTCACTGACACTGTACTTTACCAAGCATGATGTTCTTCTCTAGGGACTGATCCCTCCTGAGAACATATCCAAAGCGTGTGAGACAAAATCTCGCCATCATTGCTTTGAAGGAACATTCTGGCAGTATTTTTTCCAAAGCAGATTTGACAGTTTTCTGGCAGTCCGGGGTATATTCAGTATTCTTTGTCACCATAATTGAAAGACATCAATTCTTTTCCGGTCTTCCTTTTTCATTGACTGAGAATACTATGGTTTGGGTCAGACACATATTAGTCCTCCAAGTGACATCTTTGCTTTTGAACATTTTAAAAAGGTCTTTTGCAGCAGACTTATAGCATTGAAAGCCCTCTGTAGCAGTTCTGCTCTGTCCTGTAGGGTCCTGTGAGTCAGAATCATCTAGACAGCAGTAGGGTTTTTGTGTGCCAAGTGTTGGCCTGTGCTTTCTACATCCATTCTCTCTCTTGATCGTTACAATGGTCTTGGTAATAGCAGTAAGAGCTGGCACTAATTGAGATGTGACTGTCTACCTGGAAAATATAAACTCTTAATGTATATTATCACTCCAAATCCTAACAGTACCCCTGACAAACAGGTATAATTTTTATTCACACTTTACGGAACAGACAACAGATGACATTTATTGAGGGTTAGACACCATCAAGTCAGTTTCAATTCATAGAGACCCTATGTACAACAGAACGAAACACTTCCCATCATGTACCATCCTCATAATTGTTTTACTTGAACCCACTGCTGCTGCCTGCGTGTCAGTCCATCTTTGTAGGTCTACCTCTTTCTCGCTGACCCTCCACTCTACCAAGCAGATGTCCTTCTTTAGGTTCAGGTCCTCCTGATAACATGTTTGAAGTATGAGGCCCAAAGTCTTACCATCCTGGCTTCTAAGGAGTACTCCAGCTATACTTCTTCCAAGCAAGACCTGTTCATTCTTCTGGAAGTTCAAGATACCTTCAATATTCTTCTCCAACACCACAACTCAAATGCATTAATTCTTCTATGGTCTTCCTTATTCATTGTCCAACTTTCACATGCATATGAGGTGAATGAAAATACTAGATAGAGCACTGAGGCCACAGTTTTCTCTGAAAGGTCCTGACAGCTTACTTAAGTAACTTGAAATCCAAGGATCATAGCCCATACGGGAATGTCGTCGAAGTAGCTAGAATGAAGAGGTTTAGGTGATCTGTCCAAGGACCTTCACTTTTCATAGTCTTAGTCTCTTCATTTCAAAGTGAGGAGATTATGCTAGATTATCTCTGCCGTCCCTTCTGCCTCTCACTCATAAACAAGTTAAAACTATTGCTGTTAAGTTGATTCTGACTCACATTCACTCATGGATATCAGAGTAGATCTGAAAAGGGTTTTATCAACGGCTGATTTTTTTTCCAAAGTAAATCATTGGTTCTTTCTTCTGAGGTGCCTCTGGGTGTACTTGAACATTTAATCTTTTGGCTGACAGCCAACTACCCAGAAGATTAAAGCCCATATATTGATGGGAAATGGGGAGATCCTTGAGCGAAATAATTTCAAAATTGGTTGCACAGGTTGTTTCTGAGTGATAAACATACTCAGGGATCATGGGAATTTGCAAAATGCTTTCTGAAAGCTAGACAGATGTATTTACTACTGGATTTTTCTTCTGTTTTACAAAATATTATTGTTAAATGCCGTTCCAACTCATAGTGACCCTATATGTTGTTTCTGAGGAGCAGCTGGTGGCTTTGAACCGCCAAGCTTGTAGTTAGCAACTCAGTACTTATCTCATAGCACCACACCAGGACTCCTTTTAAAATCATACCATTTGATTATTTGTTTTATTATAAAAACAACAAGTCAATTATAAAACAGTCCAAGTAATGCCTAAATCTATGAAGTTAAAAAGTACAAGTCTTCCTTATACCCCCAATCCTCTGTGCTAGGCTATCACTTTCATTTATTTGGTATATCTCCTTTAGGAATTTTAACATATCATATCATATGTAAAACATATATACACATAGAATTTGGTTTTTTTGGATTATTATTTATGTCATTCAGAAATATGAATTGGTTCTTTTATTTAACAACATGTCTAAGGGACATTTTCATTCACCACTCACCTGTCAGTTTGTCGTACTATGGAGGCTTGTGAGTTGCTGTGATTCTAGAAACTATGTCACGGATATTTTAAATACCAGCTGGGTCACCCATGGTGGACATGTTTGAGGTGAGCTTCCAGATGAAGACAGACTAGGAAAAAAGAAAGATGGACTGCTTCTGAATATTTAGTCACTGAAAACCTTATGAATAACAGTGGAACACTGTTAGCACCAGAATATTGAGTGGTAAAATATGATGAAGAACATCAGAATACTGTCAGACACAGTGTTGCAAGATGATCCCCTCAGGTTGGAAGGCATTCAAAATATGACTGGGGAAGAGCTGACTCCTAAAAGTAGAGTTGCTCGTGATGACGCAAATGGAGTAAAACCTTCGGGACCTCCATTTGCTGATGGGGCACGACTCAAAATGAAGAATAACATCTATAAATATCCATTAATAATTAGAGCATGGAATATACAAAGTATAAATCTAATAAAATTGGACATTGTGAAAAATGGATTGAAGTTTATCAAAGACTTCATTGTACTCAGATCAACCATCAACACCCATGGAAGCAGCAGTCATATCAAACGACATTGCAATTGGCAAATCTGCTGCACAAGATATGTTCAAGAGCAAAGAGGTCAGTTTGAGGAATAAGGTGCCCCTGACCCAAACCATGGTTTTTTGATAACCTCATATGCATGTAAAAGTTTTATAATGAAAAAGGAAAACCATAGACTTGACACATTTAGGTTATGGTGCTGGAGGAGAATATTAAAAGTACCATAGATGGCCAAGAGAACAAACCAGTCTGTGTTGGAGGAAGTATAGCCAGAATGCTCCTTAGAAGCCAGGATGCCCAGACCTCATCTCTCATACTTCAGACATATTATCAGGAGGAACCAGTCCCTAGAGAAGGAGATCATGTTTTATTAAGTGGAGGGTTAAAGAAAAAGAGGAAGACCTCCAACAGGATGGATTGGCACAGTGGCAGCAGCAATAGGCTTGGGCATAGCAACAATTGTGTGGTTGGCACAGACCAGGCAGTGTTTCATTCTGTTGTGCATAGGGTCACTGTGAGTCATTACCAACTTGATCGTACCTAACAATAACAACAAGGGACATTTTCATAACTGTGTTTGTTATTTAACCAGTGTTTTCTGAGTGCATGTAACTATCCGCCAGTTGAAAATCATTTTTGTGTTCCATTTTTTAACTCTTTTCAGATTGCCAATGTGTGCTGTGACTTTCAAGTAGACAACATAGTATTCGGTGTTTTCTATGTATGTTTTTGATCATTGAACTATTTTTTACCCTAGTAATCTCAAGGACAACAATAATCCTTGAAATGCTGGTTAGGAAACACTATTTTAGTCTATAAAAAGCACCATTATAATGGAAATGGTTGACTTGGGTGGTAACTGAAAAGCTGACGATTCAAATCCACCCAGAAGAGGTGCCTCAGAAGAATGACTTGGTGATGTACTTCTGAACAATTCACCAGTGAGAACTGTATGGTGCACAGTTCTGTGCTGACACACATGGGATCACAAGTTAGAATTAATTTGATAGCAACTAGTGGTTTGGTGCTGTGGGTTAATGCCCTGGATTGCAAAATTGGTTTGAACCTCAAGGTCAGTGATTCAGGCTCGCCAGCTGCTCCTCAGAAACCCTATACAGGGTCACTATGGGTTGGAACCAACTCGATGGCACTTAACAACAACAGTTACATTAGCCTTTTAATTTTCATCTTTGCAGCCATTGAGAGGAGTCCTGGTGTGGTGCTGTAGGATAAGCATAAGGTTGTGGTTAAAACCCACCAACCTCTCCTCTGAATCCCTATACAGGGTCGCTGTGAGTTGGTACCAAACTGACAGCACTTAATGGCAACAGCTGGCATTGAGAATCTGGTACCAGTGACTTTAAGATGGAGAATATGCAGTGCTTAAAAAAGAGACATAAGACTCATATTGCTAAAGATGTTCAAAGTGTAGCCAAGGGCAGCAAGTATGCATCATGGTTGTTCAATCCTACAGGCATTTGTGAAGGTGGCAAGAAACATTACAAGGGAAGGCACCTGAAGGGCATGGACCAATGGTTTTTACCACTATCAAGGGGTTTTTTCCCTCTTAGCTCTAGCCTCAGCAAAGCTTTTTCAATGTAAGTGAATGGCATGCAGTAGGGGAAAATAAAATATTTCCGTTTCTGATTTTGGACATCATAATTTTTCCATTTTTCTTGGCTGGAGCCAGTAAGAAATATGGCTGGAGCTGAATTTTCTATACAGTTTCTCAAGTACTGTTTGAGAAGAGAAAGTAAATGTATCTGCACAGAGCTCTCAGAGTGTGCAGAGCTGCCATTGGGACTGCTTTGCTGTGGGCTGTTGGTGACCTCTTTTGTGTTGGGTTTCCATGCTTGTCATCATTACTGTGTCTGGTAGCAGTTCAGATACGCTCATTTATTTTCAAACCGCTTTCACCAAAGAAGTGCTGAAATGCCCCGTGTTATAGTTCAGCTAGTCTGTTTTTGCTTAGTGCCCGAATCCATCTTTCTGAAAAAGTCTGCAAACTTCAGCTGCATGTTGGACTGTAAGACTTTGCGATTTATTGAAATATGTTCTACATAGCCTGAACCAGCAAGATCCTGGTCAAGGGAGGAAGGAAGTGTGATGGGAGGTAGCTTATTACTTTGGCTTTTGAACATGCCAAAGGTTGATTGGAAAGAAACTCATTTTATGAAAGAATCACTCAGAATTCAGAAACAACTGTCTCTTATCATATACAAGTATAGAGTTTTCTAGCTGCAATGAATTCATATAATTCTTAGAAGCACATGGTAATTTTATAAGCATTAGTTTACAGAGTGTGCCTGATGTATTATGATAGACTGGTTCATCATAATCCCTATGTTTCTTAAGGTCAACAAACATTCCCATGCCTACCCTGAGCCAAGTCCTACCATAGATACTGGAGATGAAGAAAGAAGCTTTATTCTCTGTCCTTGAGACTTAAAGTTTAGACTGAAAGCCAGAAACATACAGTGAGTGTTGTAAGTGCTCAGAGAGACCTATGTAAACGTATTCATCCCTCCAGTACTTAATTTCCTATTTTATTCCGGGCACATATCTATACATTTGGTACCTAGTAGTGAATGAAACAACAGTGAATGAAAATCTTTGTTCCATCCTCACAATAGTTCTTTGAGGTTATAATCCCAAATTTTACAGATGCAGAAATTATAGCACAGAGTTGTGTTAGATTAATCTGCTCAAAATCTCAAACTTTGTAAGGGTGGAACTAGGATTTGAACGCAAGCAGATGGACTCAAGCTTGGCAACAGTAGTGAGGTTGGCCCAGGATCGGGCAGTGTTTCATTCTGCTGTGCATAAGTTCGCTGTGGGTCAGTACCGACTCAGTGGCACCTAACAACAACAACAGTCTGGGTCTGAGGACTATTTCTTGTTACTGACTTTAGTCTTAGTTGAATGCATAGACTTGCCTTTGTTTTAAAAAGAAATCAGTGGTATCAGCTAGACCTAGTGTAAATTGACATTCAGTATAGTAGCCAGCTGGCTTCTAACTTAGGAAGCTTTTGTTTTTATTTTGATACATCAGTTTTGGAGAGAGTGGTATATTCTATTGGTAGGGTTAATGCACTGGACTGCAAGGTTGGTTTGAACTAGAAGGCTGGTTCAAGATCACCAGGTACTCCTTGGAAACCCTATACAGGCTCACTATGAGTTGGAACCAACTTGACGGCACTTAACAACAAACCTTTACATATATTTTCTGTTCTTGTTTCTGTTAGATGCTTTTGCCTCAGTTCCAGTTCACTGCAGCCCTGTGTACAATACAACAAAACAATGCATGGTCCTACGCCATCTTCACTACTGTTGATATGTTTGAGACCATTGTTGCAGCCACTTGGCCAATCCATCTCATTGCGGGTCTTCCTCTTTTTCACTGACCCTCTACTTTACCAAGCATACTGCTTCTCCAGAGACTCATCGCTCCTGATAACATGTCCAAAGTATGTAAGATGAAGTCTCGCCCTCCTTACTTCTAAGGAGCATTCTGGCATCCTTCTTTCAAAATAGATCTGTTTGTTCAGGAAGTCTGTGATATATTCAGTATTCTCCACCAATACATAATTCAAAGACATCAGTTCTTTGGTCTTATTCATTGCCTAGCTTTCACATGCATATGAGGCAATTGAAAATACCATTGCAGTTCAGATGTGCCTTACTCCTCAAATGCCATCTTTGTTCTTTAATGTTTAAATGCAACACATTTGGCCAATTAAGTATGTTGTTTGATTTCTTAACTGATGCTTCTATGGGCAAGTAAAACGAAATCCTTAACAACTTCAAATTTTTCTCCATTTATCTTGATGTTGCTTATTAGCTCAGTTGTGAGAACTTGTTTTCTTTATGTTGAGGTGTAATCCATACTGAAGGCTGTAGGTAGTCTTTGATCTTTATCAGTAAGTGTTTGAAGTCCTTTTTGCTTTCAGCAACCAGTGTTGTGTCTTTTACATGTTGCAGGTTGTTAATTAAACTTCCTCCCATTCTGATGCCACATTCTTCTTCATACAGTCCAGTTTCTCAGATTATTTGCTCAACGTACAGATTAAATACAATCTTTCCAGATTTTAAACCAAGCAGTATCCCCTTGTTCTGTTCACACAACTGCCTCTTGGTCTATGTACAGATTCCACATGAGCACAATTAAGTGTTCCATAATTCACATTCTTTTCAATAATATCCATAATGTGTTACGATCCATGCAGTCCAATGCCTTTGTGTAGCAAAAAAAAATGTATACACAAGTAAACATCTTTCTGGTATTCTCCGCTTTCAGCCAAGATCTATCTGGTAGCAGAAATCGTATCCCTCTTTCCATGTCCTTTTCTGACAGTTTCCTATCAGTGATACTACAGCAGTCAGTATTGAGTCATCATCTGCAAAATTACTTCATGTGATATTTACTATTCTGTAAGGTCCTCATTCTGCTGGGTCACCTTTCTTTGGAATAAGCACAGATCTGGATCTCTTCCAGTTGGATGGCCAGGTAGGTAGTTGTCTTCCAAAGTTCCTGATGTAGTTGAGTGAGCACTTTCGGTTATTGCATCTGTTTGTTGAAACATCTCATTTGGTATTCCACTGATTCTGGAGTCTTGTTTTATACCAGTGCCTTTACTGCAGTCTGTACGTTTTCCTTCAGTACCATTGGGTCTTGATCACATGTTACCTACTGCAGTGGTTGAATGTCAGTCAGTTTTTTTTAGTACAGTGACTGTATTCTTTTGATCATCTTCTTTTGATGCTTCCTGTGTTGTTCAATATTTTTCCCATAGAACCCTTCAGGAGAAATTATGAGAGATAAGAACCAAAGTATGCTGTTGCCTTCATGAGGAATCCCTAATGTATGTTTTATAAGGCATCATTTCAATCTTGAGGCTTTAAGAAGACCTTCATTCCTTTAGTTGATCTTGTGTTCCCAGTTTCATCATCGTCATAGTTGACATACTCTCTCTTCTTGACAAACTTCTTTCCAGTTGTCCCCACCAGGGGTTCATACCTGTTCAAATGATACAGGAGTATAGCACAGGTTCAATTTCAAATAAAGAACTTTGCAACCCAGTATCTCAAGAATACTAAACCAAATTTGTAACAGAAAGTGAAAATAATCCAAACTACAATTAAAAGAAGACTTCTAATTTTAAATTTTTAAAGAAAAAAACTTCCTTCAATATTGCATCTTAAGGCTTGGATTTTTTTTTCTTCAGTTCTTTCAGCTTAAGAAATACTGAGTGTGTTCTTCCCTTTTGCTGTCTAAATCCAGGACTTTGCACATTTCCTTGCAATACTTGAGCTTCTTGAGCTACCCTTTGGCATCTTCCATTCACCTCTTTTACTTTATCATGTTTTCGTTTCGCGTTAGTCACTCTACGTTCAAAAGCAAGTTTCAGAGTCTCTTCTGCCATCCATTTTGTTCTTTTCTTTCTTTCAGGTCTTTTTAATGGTCTTTTGCTTTCTTCATATATGATGTCCTAGATATCATTCCACAACTTCTATGTAATATATGCTCATAATGGATTCCTGGTGTGGTGCTGTAGGATAAACACTCAGCCACAAGGTTGGTTTGAGCTGCGAGATCGGCGGTACAAATTCACTTGCTGCTCCTTGGAAACCCTCAGCACTCAGTGAATCCTAGGCACTAAGCAAACATTATAATCATTACATCTGTGTTTGTGTCTTTGATTGTGAATGTTTACAGTGTTGATGGCCTGTGCGTGTGACCACAGGCTAGACCATAAACAAGATGAAGCTGAAGTGTTCCTCGCTTTTCAAGTTACTATGTGTAAACATTGAACACTTACTGAGCCCTCCTCTTCACCACATTTTGAGTTGAGATTTAGGAAAAATCTAGCGCCAGTGTGCATTTGAATAGGATACAAACCAAATACTTTCCTGGCTGAAAAATCTGGTAAATAACCCTTTCAGCTAATACTAGAAGGCTCTCATAATATGGACAGATATGTGTTCAGTATTCCTACATCTGAACCCAACTCCAAAAACAATACGTATACAGACACTGGTGGCCACCTTAGAGAAAATAAAAGCCAAGTTTGCCATAGTTGATACTGAAAGCTTGCCAAATTTGGGGACGGCTGGATAAAGATTCCTTTTTCCACCGAGAAAAATATAAAAACTATTTAGAGAAGTCCCTACTTGCTTTTTGTACCATGGACTTGTGTTAATTTCCAAAGACTACGGTAACAAAGGACCATAAACTGCTTGGCTTGAAGTAACAGTAACGTATTTTCTCACACCTCTGGAAGCTAGGAGTCCAAATTGAAGTATGAATTGTGAGGATGGCGAAGGACTGTGTATTGTGTTGTTGTATTGTACACAGGGCTGCAGTGAACTGGAACTGATGAAAAAAGCACCTAACAGAAACAAGAACAGTATGTATATGTAAAAGTTTGTTGTTGTTAAGTGTCATCATAGTGACCCTGTGTAGGATTTCCAAGCAGCGGCTGATGACCTTGAACCATCTACCTGTGGTTCAAACCGACTTTGCAATCTAGTGCATTAACTCACAGGAGTTAGTAGGGCTGTTACTCTGGAGGCTCTAGAGGAAAACCCCGGCGTTCCTTGTGTCGAGGCAGCACAACTCCAGTCTCTGCTGCTGTCTCCATGTACTTGGCTTTCTTCTGAGTGTGTCTCTGTGTGTTTTCTTAGCTCTGGTAGCGTAGTGGTTACAAATCAGGCTGTGAACTTGCCCCGTAAGGTCAGAATTTCGAAACTACCAGCCGCTCCGAAGGAGAAAGATGAGGCTTTCTGCTCTCATAAAGATTTACAGCCTCAGAAACCCTGTGCAGGATCGTTATGGTTTGGAACCGACTCAACAGCACTTAACAACAACAACAACATCATAGGAACACTGTCTTATTGGATCAGGGCCCACCCTACTCCAGTAGGACCTTATGTTAACTAATTCATTCTTCCTGTAAAGGTGCTATTGCCAAACAAGGTCCTATTCACAGGTACCAGGAACTTGGGCTTGGACATACCTTTTTGGACAATCTAGCATGACCCAAGATTGAGCCAGTCACCACATAGACGACTCTGTGGTCCAGCTGATATCAATCATAAAGCATTTAAACAAGACTCACTGAAAGGTTAAGGGGTTTTTTCCAATAGGATTGTGTAGGTGGACACAAAGAATAAGACGAAACAAGATACTCTAATGAAAATACAGATTCCTTCTTAGGCAGGGTGGGATTGGGGAAGGGAATGGATCATAGGTGATAGTCCATTTGCATAAAACCCTAGGGAAGGGCTAACAGGTGTTTCTGCCATATTATCTTCAAGCCTGAGTCTGTTCTGCTTCTGTTCTGGTTTGGGGTATGCCAACCTTACTCTACCTTACTCTTACACTCCAACTGGAGGATCAGTTAACACAGAGGGTAACTCAGAGGGGTAGAAAGACCTTAAGCCTGGAATCAGGGCAACTTAGGTTTCAATTTGAGTTCTACCACTTATTTTATATGAGCCTGCGGCAACCTCTCTGAACATCAAGTTTCCTCATTAGTTCAATTTAAATGACCATACCTGCCCTACAGAATAGCAGGATTATAAAGAACAGATATAATACCTGTCACACAGTGGATACTTACCTGTCAGTGTCTATGAGTCAGAATCAACTTGATGGCAGTGGCTTGGGGGGATTTAGGAATTGCCATTGCCATTTAGACTTGGCGCTGTTGTATCACATCGTCGTCCAGAACATCACAGAATCAAGAGCTTTCCCCTCACCCATTTAGAGAGTTGGGGTGGGAAGTTATCTGTGAAAACACAGCGTGGTGAAAATCATCAGCCTTCGTCCAGAAGCAGGAAGATGCTTAAGTTCTACTGATATTCTGGCCTAGCAGGAAAGAGAAATCTATAGGCTCTAAGTGCTTATATTTCCCAGAAAGCTTTGGACAGTGTTCCAAATTGGTGTTGAATAGGAGATGAATTAAGCAGTGTTTGAAAGGCTTTAACGTGAGCAACATAGAATATGCACAGATGGAAGCGTCTCAGAATGGAAGAATCCTGTGGGAAATGTCTCCAGGGTCAGTTTCAGAGCCACAGTTGTGAATAATGCTGTATGTTAAAGTCATAAACACATGAGATACTGCTTCCAAGTTTGCACATAATATAAAAACTGGAGGCAGGCAGATAGGGAGGAGAAAAATAAAACCATTTTCAATTTGGTTTGGCTCTGTTTCTGTAAAGGAAATAGAGATGACAAATGTTTTTCCCAGTTGAAAAGTGTAAGAATAGCTAGTCAGAAAAAAAGGATCTTAATAAATATAGAAGCCTCAGCAAAGAAAGTATATATATTGGAGGACTGTACAGTGGTCACAGAAAGGACCCGCATGATATGAGCAGTCAGGCTGAGAGCTTCAGAGGACGCTAGACACCCAGTGACACCCAGACCAACCAAGCCCACTGCCTTCAAGTCCAGTCTGACTGACAGCGGCACTACAGAACAGAAAAGTGCCGCTGTGAGTGTCTGAGGTTGGAAATCTTTATGGGCGCAGGCTGCCTCATCTTGCTCCTAGAGAGCAGCTGGTGGGTTTGAACTGCTGATCTTTGAGTTAGCAACCAAGTGCTTAATAGCTGTGTCACCAGGGCTTCTCCAGGTAGAAGAGTGAGGCTTAAAGGTTGTTGTTGTTAAGTGCCATCAGGTCAGTTCCGACCCATAGTGACCCTGTCTAGGTTTCCGAGGAGCAGCTGGTGAGCTTGAACTGCCGACCCTGCAGTTCAAATGGCTTTGCAGTCTGACGCATTAACCCACAGCACCACACCAGGACTCTGAGGCTTAAAGGTAGGCACTGTTTATTCCCTCAGAAGCAGTTAGGGGTCTCAAAAGATTCCCTAATCCCCCTAATTTGTTTTTCTTAGAAAAGTCATCTTTGCTCATTGCAGTTACCTTTTTGAAAAATGCTTGACTTTTTTGTGTAAATGGGGCAGGCAGTAAAGCAAACCAGAAATAAACATGCTTCCATGTTCTAGGGCAGGAGGCAGCAAACTTTGATGACAGGAACTAATGGAGAACATATTAGGATTTCCAGACCGTACAATCTCTGTCCCAACTACTCATCAATGTCACTGTAGCATGAAAGCAGTCATATGCAATATGTAAACAGCAGGTCTGACTGTGTTCTTTCCCCAGAAAAAAAAGTAATTTTTAAAAACAAGTGACGACTGGCTGGAGTCTGATGCCCCCCTATTCATACAGAAGTTTGTAGTTTGAATTACTCAGTAAGCAGATAAAGCTGCATATGTGAGGGGGCTTTAAGAAGTTTGTGGAAAAAGGGAATTAAAAAATCATGGAATTCCTCCATGAGCGTTTTGAAGCCTCCTCATATTAGCAAATTTGAAACTTCATGACATTCTGAAGAGCAAGGGAATGGAAAAGTTTGGCACACAATAGAAGGACAGCGGTAAGAATGTGTGGTCAAGTGACCTTGTCCCATTCCAGAAATATTTTCTACACTTCTACCTGGAACAGTCATGAAACTTGGGGCATTAAATAACTTTTATTTGGCAATTACATTAAAGCCCGTGGAGATTAAAAACCTGTTGCCCAGCTGAATGGTGATGTGAGACATTTCATGAATATCCAATTTAGGCCCGAAAATATTTGTTCAAAATAAAACTCTCCTTTGCAAGCTGCTGTGTGACTATAATTTTTGGTTTCAGAAAAATGTTCTTGCTCATAGAGGAGGTCTTTTTCCCTCCACTGCCAAGCGATTTAAATTCCAGAATATTCTTAGTGGCGATTTCCCTTCATAACTATAAGCCTTAGCACAAATTATCCCTCACTGAAAATGACTCCTCGTACCTTTATACTAGGCCTAGTGGAGTCCTGGTGTGGCACCGTAGGAGAGAGAGCATTGGACCACAGAGTCAGTATGAACCACAAAGTTGGTGGCTCACACTCACCAGTCACATCTTGGAAACCCTATCTATAGAGGTTCGCTATGAGTCAGAATGGGCTCAACTGTAGTTGACAACAACAACAGTGGATGCCTGGATGGGGTGAGTTTAAGAAAAGACCATTCCCCACTTCTGATTCCATGGGGGGCTACCTGAGCTTGTTCTTTAACATCTCCTCTCTCTCATCTCCTCTCTCTCATGAGATGTCAATATCAGTCTAGTAGCATGATGATGAGAATAAACTGAGAGAAAGCATTTAGACTTGTCTCCCACTGTCCTGGTGTGGCGCTGTGGGTTAATGCACCAGACTGCAAAGCCATTTGAACTGCAAGGTTGGCAGTGGAAGCTCACCAGCTACTCCTCGGAAACTGTATATAGGGTCTCTATGGGTCGGAACCAACTCAATAGCACTTAATAACAACATCCCTTTCTGGAGTCCTGGTGTGGCACTGTAGCATAAGCACTGGACTGCTAACCATGAGGTTCGAAGTTCAAACCCACCAGTTGCTCCTTGGAAACCCTATATAGGTTCACTATGAGTTGGAGTTGACTCAACGGCAATTAACAACAATAACTCCTTTGTCATGGTACCCTAATCTAAGGAATCTCTATAAAATGTATTTATAAAATACATTTTATAAAAACACAATTCCTTTCATCTCAGGATAGGGAAAAGGCCTCAGCCCTTCCTAATAATTGGTTTGGACTGATGCTGTTTGCACGGCCTACTCTAGCTTTGCCTACTTGTTCCTAAACCCACTCTTCTCCAGTTCTCATGATTTGACTCTTATTATCTATACACTCTTATGCAATTTCAGGATTCTGGTTGTTTCTTTTAAGTCTTCTAACATTTCAGTATTTGGTTAATAATGTTTAAATAGTTATGGAAATAACTAGTTGTCGTTCAGAGACTCCTGAGTCAAGAATGGAATTGAGGCAGTTACCAACCCAGCGCGCCATGGGGCCTGAGTTCTTGGCAACTCGTTTCCATTCCCAGTGTCACTATCAGAGTAAATGAAATTCTGCTCATTCCATGGTCTCTCACACAGCAGCCCCTTCCTCCCCTTCCCGTAGGCATGATAGCCATATTTTTTTCTTTGAATTTACCTTGGCCAAAACAATAACTTCTCACAGCATCCAGAACAAATAGACTCAGACATGAAGAATTAGTAATAATGACAATGATGATATCATCAGCAACACAATAATAATCACCTGTGCATCGGTGAAGGAACTCTGGTAGCGTAGTAGTTACGAATCAGGTTGCTAACCTCAGGGTCAGCAGTTCAAAACTACCAGCTGTTCCACAACAGAAAGATGAGGCTTTCTGCTCCCGTAAAGATTTGCAGGCTAGGAAACCCTCTACAGGGTCGCTATGAATTGGAACCAACTCCACAGCACATAACCACCACCACCATGCTTAGGTGAGCCTTACAATGTGCCTGGCATATTTTTAATGTGCTTTAAATACATTAACACACAGAACACTACCTAGGTAAGTGCTGTAATTTCATTGGATTGATGAGGAAATGCAATGAGAAGTAAATTACTTGCCCAAAGCTCCGTAGCTTTGGGGTGGTAGAACCAGGATTAGAACTCAGTCAGCTTCACTCTGGAGTCTTTCCTCTCTCCATATCCTGGATAAGATCATTTCCAGCCTTGGTGCTTTTAAGGTAATACTGAAGAAGGAATACTGAAGGAAGGAAGTGTCCCTGCCCCAACGTGTCAAGTCACTGTCTAACTGACCGAGTATTACATGATAGAGTAGAAAGGGCTTTGTAGTTGTAATGGTTAAGGTTTTGTGTCGAATGGGCCAGGATTCCCAGTTGATTGGCAGTTGAGACTTGCATAATTAACTCTGTGAGGATTGGCTATAAGCAGCTATATAATTGGAGGAATGTTCCCTTTAAGGCATGGCCTGCTCCCAATGTAATGGAGGTGAAGGAAAAGCTTGCTCATTTTTTCTTTTTTTTTTTCTTTTTTTTTTTTTCTGCTGGGGACCTAGGACTGTACAATTGTAAGGCACTTCCTTGATACAAATGTCTGTTTATGTAAGTACATATATAAGCTTCACTAGGTTTGCTTTGGCCAGTCCAGAACCCTTTTAGCACCTTGGAGGTTCACAGTGCCCCATTTCATTCATAGAGGTCAGTTTGAGAGGAAGGCCTACATAAGATAGTGGTGTTCACAACAATCCAAGGATCCAGGAGGCAAAAAGAGCCACCCATCTTTCAAATCAGAACCCCTGGTCACTGATATAAATCAGAAGAGATCAGTTAAATGCCAGGAATTTCTACTTGGTAGGACAGGCCCATAACCACATTTGACCATAACTTACTTCCATGGATGACAGAATATTCACTTATATAGCTAAAACAGTTATGTATACTCTCTCTACTGGTCCGTACTTAATTTGTAAAATACTTGAGAAGACATGTTGTCGAAGCTTACAAGTAAAGGCCACCAGAAAAGCAAGACTTCTTTATTTTCTGACTAAAAGGGTGGTCAAGGAAAAAGCAATCAATTTTAGCTCAGGAAACAATATGGAATGTGGGTATGGGAAGAAAGCAGGAGGCATTAAAATGCCTAATATGATGACAGTATTATTCACTGTAGACGTCTTAATTGGGTCCCTTCTAAGTCCCCTTATCCTCTGATTCCTTAAATTCCTAAACAACCCCCAGAGAGATCTTTTTGGTTTTGTTGGAAAGTACCACTGTGTTTCTGGGCCTGTGCATTCTGAAACAGACCAGTCAAATGTAAAACCTACACACAAGCTGGCAGAAATCAGCTATTAACAAATTAAGTTGAATTTGTAGAATGAAAAATTCCTGAAATGTAAAGAAAAAGTTTCCCCAGGAATTTCACTCCCTAAGTACCAGACTAGATAGACTGAAGAAAACCTCAGTCTCACAGCAAGCCTTTTCCTTCGTTTATCTTGTTTCCTAGAGAGTCCTACATGAGAATGTTCACCAGACTTTTCTCCCCCAGTGGCAGCCTCCAAACACCCATCTACCAAATTTAGAAGTTTATTATAGCTGTTGCTATTAAGTGCTATCGAGTCAGTCCTGACTTATAGGAACCCTGTATATGCTTTCCTAGGAACAGCTGGTGAGTTTGAACTGCCAACCTCGTGGTCGAGAGCTTATCCTACAGTGCCTTAAATCCTCTCCTAGCCCTAAAAATAACCCTAAAACTATTTATCCCTTAATTAGTTATTAAGGAAATGGATAGGATATCCAAATGGGCCAAATATACCAAGACACATCTGTGAGAAACTTTCTAGTTACAGACAGAAAGTAAAGCTGCAGAATTGAATGCTATGGTGATCTAACAGGTATGATGTCTTATGTTACAATGAAAACAAGGCCTGGACCAGTTTCCAATCCTGAATCTGCCATCAAATAACTATGTGCCTTTAAGCTGGAGTTCCGTTTTATGACTATAAATAATTTATAGGTGTGTGAAGTAAATGACAAGTTCATTTTTGTCCCCCTTTGTGGGATTTATGTTTTAAGACTGTTTTTATGAAGGCAAGTATTACACCTTCTTTAGCTTGTATAGACTAAGGAGTTCTGGTGGTACCACAAGGTTGACAGTTCAAACTCACCAACTGCTCCACAGGAGACAGATGAGGCTGTTTACTTCTCATATAGGACTGTTATGAGTCGGAATTGACTCAGTGCCAGTGGGTAGGGTTGGATCTCATATACACAGTTTATGAAATAAAATTATACACTCTAGGAAGGTTAAATCTCAAGATCGAGGTTCCTTCCTTCCTTTCTTCCCAGTTCCCCTGCTCCCACCCTAGTTCATATATTTAGGAATTTCTGTCTGTGGTGATGAATGTCCTTCCTTCTCTTCATCACTTTTATGGCAATTCTCGCTTCATATTTAAGTGTGGAGGTATTAGGACTTGGAGTCCTGGTGTGGCGCTGTGGGTTAATGCATCAGACTGCAAAGCCATTTGAATTGTAATGTCGGTGGTTCAGTCTCATTAGCTGCTCCTCAGAAACCCTATGCAGAATCGCTCTGGGTGGGAAGCGAATCAACGGCATCTAACAGCAGCAGAACTGATGCAGCTTCAAAAGCTACACAATAGTTGATTTCAACTCATGGCCACCCAGTTTCTCAGCGTAGAACTGTGACCCATATGTTCTTCAAGGGCAGGTATTTTCAGGAGTAGATTGCCAGGATGTTCTTCTGAGGTGATTCTAAGGTGGAAGGATTCAAACTTCCACCCTTTATGTTAGTAGTTAAGCATGTTAACCATTTGCACCAATATGGGAAGAGGGTTTATAGCCTATGTATAGCATCATAAAACTGATTGTTAGATGAAAAAAATACAATATCATATGTCCCTTTCACTTTCTTCCCCATAATCTTCTTATCCTTTGCTCCTTAAATTCAGTCTTCCAACCAAGGCAGCTGGTACTACATCTGAAGATCATTGGAAATACCAAAAGATGGTTTGGAAATTCCATGTGTGTCTTCTTCTGCTGGATGGGAAAATATACTTTGACTGGACTCTATAAACAGATAATGTGAATTGTAATAGATGAAGGGATTTGCCAATGATTACTAATTAATTGATTAAATGATGTTATTGTTAAGTACCACAGAGTCAATTCTGACTCATAGCGACCCTGTATGGGGGATTTCCAAAGAGCAGCTGGTGGATTTGAACCACTGACCATGTGGTTAACCTTCAGTTTATCCTACAGTGCTTACTTATTCTGTTGTTGTGAAGTGCTGTCAGGTCAGTTCTGACTCATAGCAACCCTGTATAGGGAGTCCGAGGAAAGCCAAAAATAAAGTGTAGATGACCTGTCTTCTAGTGCAGGGAAGAGGGATATGTAAGATTCCATTGAGTCTGTTCTGCCTCATAGTGACCCTGTGAACAACAGAAGGAAACACTGCCCAGTCCTCTATCATTTGCACAAGTCTTCTTATGCTTAAGCCCATTACCACTGCCTGTGTACCAGTCTGTCTCATTGGAGGGGTCTTCCTCTTTTTTGCCGACCCTTTAATTTACCAAGCATAATGTCCTTCTTCAGAGGCTGGCCCTTCCAGATAATTGTGTTTCTTCCTGGTTTCTAAAAAAAGTATTTTAGCTGTACTTCTCCCAACATAAATTTGATTGTTTTTCTGACTTTCCATGGTACTTTCAATATTCTTCTCCAACACCGTAACTCAAATGCATCAATTCTTTGACAGTCTTCCTTATTCATTGTCCAACTTTCACATGTATATGAGGCTCTTGAAAATACCATGGGTTGAGTCAGGTGCACCTTAGTTCTCAAACTATCTTTGCTCTTTAAAGAGGTCTTGTGCAGTAGATTTGCCTAATGCAATATGTCATTTCTCTGAGATAAAATAGTAAGTCACTGTTTGACTTTGAGAAAGACTGCCTACTGTTTGATGGATGAGTGAGTGGATGAGTCACACTCCAGTCTCTCGTACTCTACCTCCTATCCGTCCTCATAAGGTTCCAGCTCCAGTTCCATGCCACCAAAGCTCGCATGTTCCCAGTGATAGTGGTGATGGCCAGGAATCCAACATACGTTGTCTAAAAACATCCATTTACCAAAGGTTTAAGGTAGACTAGAAATTCCTGCCCCCATTTTTACCAAAACTCCTGCCTCCCATAACTAGACAATACATGCCTACCTTTCTTTCTTCCTCCCTTTTCTCTGATGCACAAAAGCACTGCAACCATAGAGTTGAGTCTCATAGTGACCCTAGAGAGCAGAGTAGAACTGCTCCTCAGGGTTTCTGAAACTGGGTGTCTGTATGGGAACAAACAGCCTCATCTTCATGCTGCAAAACAGCTGGTGGGTTTGAAGCACAGGCCTATCTATGGTTAGCAGTCCAGTGCTTAATCCACTGTACCGCTAGAGATCTCGCCCTCTGTCAGGAGGTATGAATAAGCAAAAGAGTAGGCCCAAGACCAAATACAACACCTAAGAGGCCTGATTCATTGCCAGATTAGCCATCCAATTTGACTAATTCAGAGCCATGCCACAACTCCCATAGAGTCTGAAGAGAATCTAGCAAGGGACTAGTGAAGCAAGAAAAGAGTTGGATAGTGGGGGGAATATGTTCTGTCACAGTCTGAATCCTAATCTTAATTTCATCACCAAGTCTTAGGAATTCTCCTGACTTTTGTGTTTTTTCTCTTTCTTGAAACATAACCCTGTCACCTGCTTGCCTCCTATAAATGGGAATTAAAGTGGAATCGGGCAAACCGTTCTTTGGGTCCTTTGAGGAACCAAAGAAAGAAAGGAGGAAATGACTTTAGGGGAGCAAGGGCCACCCCTGAACCATTTCTGTGCTGTTGAATGAATGGCCAGCCCAAGGTCCTGCCAGGTCCAGGTACTGGAACTCTGAGCTTCCCACCCAGTCCTCCTCTACCCTTCTGGATCCCAAACTCCACATACACATTTCAGCTAGCATCAGCCTAGTCACCAAGACATCCATCTTCAAGTTCTCATTATTCCTTTATCTGCTAAACTACCATGATGTAGCAGGAATACCTAGAAATAGCACAAACATAGACAAGAAGAAACAATAGGCTGGGACTGAAGTGGACTTGGAATTTCATCTTTGGTATTCACAATTTGATTCTTATCAGTCTTCTCAGGTAAAGAAAGTGTCTGAACTAGATGGTGATTATTCTGGAACTGTCTCTAAACTGATCCTAAAAGGCAGGCTTTACCTTCTCTATGGAGTCCTGGTGTTGGCGCTGTGGGTTCATGTGCTGAACTGCAAGGTCAGCGGTTCAAGCCCACCAGCCGCTCCTTGGAAATTCTTTATAGGGTCACTGTGAGTCAAAACTGAGTTGACAGCACTTAACAACAACAACAAACCTTCTCTGGAGAGGACCCTTTGCCAAGTATTCTAGGAAATAAAATAATAATAAGGTCTGGCTTACGTGTTCCTTAATGCTTTCAGATTAGATGTATACATGACTGCCTAGAATTGAGATCGTTTCATATACAATTTCCTTCAAATGTACACACCAAGATCTCAACAATCTAGTCTTTGTTGTTGTTAATTGTTGTCAAGTCGGTTCTGACTCAGTGCCTCTGCATAGGGTTTCCAAGGAGTGGCTGGTGAATTTGAACCACCAACCTTGTGGTTCAAACGGATCTTGTGGTCCAGTGTTTATCCCACTGCGCCACATCAGGACTTACCGGATGCTTTTCTCCACGTTGCTTTCTGGAGAAGTCCTATCTGTAGTCTATCATGCAACCAAGCCTTGGGCCTCCTTCATAACTATGCCTTTCCCCAGTAAACCTTCTCCAAGTCCAGTTTACCATTTAGCCTAGTAGCCTCTCTCCCCTGTGATGTGTGTGTTATTTGCATTCATTGCATTTAAACCAAGTAATCTATTAGCTGAAAAGGCCAGAAAGAACCTCCTTATTTGGGGTTGCTACCAGAATTAGCACTGGACTGGGAACCACATGGGTGGCAGTTCAAACCCACCAGCTGCTCCTTGGAAACTCTGGACAGGGTTGCTATGAGTCGGAACCGACTTGATGTTACTTACCAGCAACAACCACCACCACCAGCATCACACGAATCACGGAGCCAAGAAAGCCTGGTTTCCTGATGTTGTTGTGGGTGGCTGGTTGTTCAAGCAGGGTCCTTAGTATACCCTAAGTTTTCCTCCCTGCTTCACCAGTATTGAATGCCCAAAGGAGCATCTGATCTGACCAGAATCTATTCTTCTGTTGCTCCAGGATTCTTCTTCAGCCAGATGATTCCTTACAGATCTTGGCACCAGTGGAAGCTGACGTGGGTTTCTACACTTGCAATGCCACAAACGCCCTGGGACACGACTCAGTCTCCATCGCCGTCACACTAGCAGGTAACCTAAAAATTCCTGTTCAGGGAAATTCAGAAACCTTTATTAAATGCAGATCCAGGAACACAGAGAAAAAGCACACCTAAATCCTGCCTTCAGGAGTTTATAATCTCTAAGAAAGGAGCATGAAGCACAGTAAGAGGCAGAACAAAGTCAACACTGTGACTGCTTAGCCAAAGAGTGTGCAGGGACAGTCCATTCCATCAGGGAGGACTTTAGAGTTGGGTTTTGAAGAATGAGGGAAATTTTGATAGGTAGAGATAAGGGATACATTCCAGACAGAAAGGAAGAACAATATAAGCCAAAGAGATGTGTACAAGTAAGTAACATGTTGGGGGGAACATGGATCATGAACTGTGATCATTGAATGCTCTTTGGGGGGTTCTGTAATTTCTCCCTGTTGCAAAGAAACCTTTTCTACCTGTGGGTAATTGGGATTCTGTGGTCATGGCTTGACTCTGGAGTATTCACGAGTATTCAAAGTACCCTCTGATTCTGTTACTTTTCAACCTCTTGTTCTAATGCACCTGCCAACATTTTACCATCAGCAGTACAAGTTAGGCAAAGCGTTCAAACAGAGTGACTTAGGTTACTGCCACCCAGAGTCCAAGGTTTCCAAATTGTATTTTGTTTTTTATGTCTTATAATAACGTACTTTGATAAAACTTCTTTAAACAGGACTAACCCTTGTCTTTTAAACTGAAAGAGACCTTAGATAACAGCTGGACACAGGCCCTCATTTCAGTGGTCAGGCAGCCTGAGGTCACACAGCTGCTCAACTAGTGGCAGACAGAAGGGGACTGAGGCCTCCCCACGTCCCCACTGACAATATAAAATAAGGAGCTCTCTTCTCAGATCTGGGCCATACAGTCTTTGTGTTAGTGTGATGCATGTGTTTGTATTTATTCTTTTCAGTTGCTGCTCACAGCAGATGATTCAGTAGATGCTAGAAAAGCCACCATCACCGCACACTGACCTCATCCGTCCATGCCAGGATTATGTTGTCACACTGTACTCTAGTCACATATGTTACTCCTTTGCATATCTGTTTAGCAACAGTGTTTCTGTCCCATGACCTAATGCTGATCTGGGAAGGGACCTTAGGCAGAGGTGTTGCTGGGACAATGAAAGTCCACAATGACTAAGGCAAGTTGAAGGGCCCTGGAATGGACTGAAGACTGGTGTTAGTAAAGCCTGTTTTCTGTGGATAAAACATTTGCTTTTCCTCAAATGCATTCCAGTTGCACTCTATTCCTCTCTTTATACAGAGTGCAGATGTTCAGCACCAATCTTGTTAAATCTCTTTTGCCTTCCACCCTTCAACCTGCCACGCAGGGGAACTGTTAACATCCTTCCAGTTGCTGACCAGTAATGACTTTTTCTTGTTTATATTTATCCAGATACAGTTCAACTTTCTAGTAGACTAAATACCCTTTGTTCACCGAAATTTAGTACAATTAATGGAAACTTGTCTAGAATTAAGCAAAGTTATGGTAACATCAGGCTGCTTTTTCACTCCTTGAAAAGAGGTTGTTGGAGACTGCCAACAGGTTCAAAGCCAGGCAAGACAGAACAGCCAAGGAGGTACCAGGGGAAAGGAGAGCACAGAGCCAACAGATGAAGGATGATCAGAAAGCCCACACCCAGGACTTAGGGAACCATGTCTTTATGCTTCAACGGCTGTGGCAAATCTGTCAAGCAGTCCCTTGCAAAAGTTAAGGCTCATAATGTATATGTTGCCTTCAAACTGTGCTCACGGCTTACTTGAGATGATCCTCCACACCTGCACAAGTGTCTACACTCACAGTAGGAGGTAGCTCTCCAGCTACTGTTCTGATCATAACCTCTGTCAAGTGTCGTGAGAGAGGCAACAATAAATAAGACCTGAGTTTCATGCCCGATAAGCTTATAGACTAGTGAAGGCATTAGATGTATGCAAGGCTACCTAGAATTGAGAAATCTTTACAGGGCTCTTCAAAGGTGTATATCAAGATCCTGCATAGCAGCAGATAAGATATAACTCTAATTTGCGGTGAAAGCATGTATCGAACACAAGGAAATTTGAGTCTCATTTCTCCTGCATATTAGCTGTGTGATCTTGAGCAAAATATATAACCTCATTGTGTCTCAGTTCTCATCTGTAGAAATGGAATTGGCCATCTCCTTTAAGGTTAAATAAGATTGCACATGTCAAAAAGCACTTAGCCCTGTGCCAGGCACATAATTGACACTCCATAAACATTAGCTTCCTTTTCTTTCTCTAGCTCTTCTAGAATAAAATACATCCTGAAAGTAATTCTAAGATCTCGTCTAACACATTAGCCCAACTTGGCTTCCATTTAATTTTCACTGGAAGTCTTACCACTGCCCTCTCAAGTGTGGACTTAGATGCTGAGGTGCAGTCATATCCTCCTGGAAAATCTCCTTGACTTTTCAGGACATTGCAGAGATTTTTCCTTGACTCAATATGAATACTGGCCAAAAGAAAGATACTCAGATGTCCCCATGATGTTGTGAGGAAGCTTTGGTAATGGGCTTTGGTCTAGCTAGTACTTTTGATTTGACCAGATTCATAGAAGTTGGTTCCTCACAATCCACAAGACAAGGTGTAGCAGAGCAGGTAGTTAGATCTACGACTCCTGGAGCCTCAGGACCTGTGGGTGAGTCTTTGTACCTATCTGTTTCTTAGCTGTGTAGCCCTAAGCAACTTCTTGACACTTTCTGGCTCTTTTCTTCACTTGTAAAATGGCGGGCATAACAATAACACTGTCTTCTAAGGGTGCTGGTGGAGACTGCCTACACTCATTCAGATAAAATGCTTGGAAATGTGCCTGACATGCAGCAAACACTCAATGTTTGTTATTATAAAACCCAAACGCACTGCCATGGAGTCAATTCCGATTCATAGCAACCCTTCCTAGGGCTTCTAAGGCTATAAATCTTTACCAGAGCAGAAGGTCTCTTCTTTCTCCCACAGAGCAGCTGGATTCAAACTTCTAACCTTGTAGCTAGCAGCCCAATGCATAACCCACCAGTACGTCTCCCTGTATATTATTGCTGTATCATGAGGATAATGTAAAAAAAAAAAGCAACAACTTATTTTTACAGCAGAGGAGAGTCTGTTTCAGAGACCGAATGCCCATACACCCTTTGTTGATCTCCCCTTTCACAAAGTCTCTGAATTAGCCATCTGAAAAGTGCTTGGTGGTGGTGGTGGTGGTGGTGATGGTGGTGGTGTTGTGCCATGGAATTGGCACCATGTCACAGTGACCCTGCATAGAGATTCCGAGGTTATAAATATTTACAGGAGCAGAAAGCCTCTTCTTTCTCCCTTGGAACAGCTGGTAGTTTCAAACTGCTGACCTTGAAGTTAGCAGCTCTACTCATACCCAGGTGACCAGAGTTCTTTTGAAAAGTGCTGGTTGTTTTTATGTGCCGTGGACTCAGTTCCGACCCATAGCGACCCTGTACAGGGGTTCCGA